>NC_091470.1:5557903-5857903 GCF_036971445.1 Narcine bancroftii | reverse complement strand
TTTTTATTCCCTCCCACCTTGACATTTCATTCCCTCTCCCTGTGACATTTCATTCCCTCCCACCTTGACATTTCATTTTCTCTCCCTGTGACATTTCATTCCCTCCCCTGAAACATTTCTTTCCCTTCTCCCTGTGACATTTCATTCCCTCCCCCTGTGACAATTCAATCCCTCTCCCAGTGACATTTTATTCCCTTCTCACTGTGACATTTATTCGCTTCTCCCTGTGACATTTTATTCCCTCTCCCTGTGACATTTTATTCCCTTCTCCCTGTGACATGTTGTTCCCCTCTCTAGGTTACATTTCATTCCCTTATCCCTGTGACATTTTATTCCCTCTTCCTGTGACGTTTTATTCCCTTCTCCAAGTGACATTTCATTCCCTCTCCCTGTGACGTTTTATTCCCTTCTCCCTGTGACATTTAATTCACTTCTCCCTGTGACATTTAATTCCCTCTCGCTGTGAAATTTTATTCCCTCTTCCTGTGACTTTTTATTCCCTTCTCCCTGTGACATTTTATTCCCTCTCCCTGTGATTTTTTATTCCCTCTCCCTTTTAAATTTAATTCCATCTCCATGTGATATTTTTTCCTTCTCTCTGTGACATTTTATTCCCTCTCCCTTTGACATTTTATTCCCTTCTCCTAGTGACATTTTATTCCTTTCTCCCTGTCACATTTTATTCCCTTCTCACTTTGACATTTTATTCCTTCTCCCTGTGACATTTTATTCCTTCTCCCTGTGACATTTTCTTCCCTCTCCCTGTGATTTTTTATTCCCTCTCCCTGTGACATTTCATTCCCTCCCACCTTGACATTTCATTCTCTTCTCCCTGTGACATTTTATTCCTTCTCCCTGTGACATTTTATTCCTTCTCCCTGTGACATTTTCTTCCCTCTCCCTGTGATTTTTTATTCCCTCTCCCTGTGACATTTCATTCCCTCCCACCTTGACATTTCATTCTCTTCTCCCTGTGACATTTTATTTCCTTCTCCCTGTGACATTTCATTCCCTCTCCCTGTGACATTTTATTCCCTTCTCCATGTGACATTTTATTCCCTCTTCCTCTGACACTTTATTCCCTTCTCCCTGTGACATTTCATTCCCTTCTCCCTGTGACATTTAATTACCTCTCCCTGTGACATTTTATTCCTTCTCCCTGTGACATTTTATTCCCTCTCCCTGTGACATTTTATTCCTTCTCCCTGTGACATTTTATTCCCTCTCCCTGTGACATTTTATTCCCTCTTCCTGTGACTTTTTATTCCCTTCTCCCTGTCACATTTTATTGCCTCTCCCTGTGACATTTGATTCCTTCACCCTGTGACATTTCATTCCCTCTCCCTGTGACATTTTATTCCCTTCTCCATGTGACATTTCATTCCTTCTCCCTGTGACATTTTATTTCCTTCTCCCTGTGACATTTTATTCCCTTCTCCCTGTGACATTTAATTCCCTCTCCCTGTGACATTTGATTCCTTCACCCTGTGACATTTTATTCCCTCTCCCTGTGACATTTTATTCCCTTCTCCATGTGACATTTCATTCCTTCTCCCTATGACATTTTATTCCCACTTCCTGTGACGTTTTATTCCCTTCTGCCTGTGACATTTTATTCCCTTCTCACTGTGACATTTGATTCCTTCACCCTGTGACATTTCATTCCCTCCCCTGAGACATTTCTTTCCCTTCTCCCTGTGACATTTCATTCCCTCTCCCTGTGACATTTTATTCCCTTCTCCATGTGACATTTCATTCCTTCTCCCTGTGACATTTTATTCCCTTCTCCCTGTGACATTTGATTCCTTCACCCTGTGACATTTTATTCCCTCTCCCTGTGACATTTTATTCCCTTCTCCATGTGACATTTCATTCCTTCTCCCTATGACATTTTATTCCCACTTCCTGTGACATTTCATTCCCTTCTCACTGTGACATTTTATTCCCTTCTCACTGTGACATTTTTTCCCTTCTCCCTGTGATCTTTTATTTCCTTCTCCCTGTGACATTTTATTCCTTCTCCATATGACATTTTATTCCCTCTCCCTGTGACATTTTATTCCCTTCTCTCAGTTACATTTCATTGCCTTCTCCCTGTGACATTTCATTCCCTCTCCCCGTGACAACTTATTCCCTCTCACTTAGAAATTTTATTCCCTCTTCCTGTGACTTTTTATTCCCTTCTCCCTGTCACATTTTATTGCCTGTCCCTGTGACATTTTATTCCCTTCTCCCTGTGACATGTTATTCCCTCTCCCTGTGAAATTTTATTCCCTTTTCCTGTGACTTTTTATTCCCTTCTCACTGTGACATTTATTCGCTTCTCCCTGTGACATTTTATTCCTTCTCCCTGTGAAATTTTATTCCCTCTTCCTGTGACTTTTTATTCCCTTCTCCCTGTCACATTTTATTGCCTCTCCCTGTGATTTTTTATTATCTCTCCCTGTGAAATTTTATTCCTTTTCCCTTTGATATTTTATTTCCTTCTCCCTGTGACATTTTATTCCCTTCTCCCGGAGACATTTCATTCCCTTCTCCCTGTGACATTTTATTCCCTCTCCTTGTGACATTTTATTCCCTCTTCCTCTGACATTTTATTCCCTTCTCCCTGTGACATTTCATTCCCTCTCCCTGTGACATTTCATTCCCTCTCCCTGTGACATTTTATTCCCTCTCCTTGTGACGTTTTATTCCCTTCTCCCTGTGACATTTCATTCCCTTCTCCCTGTGACATTTCATTCCCTCTCCCTGTGACATTTTATTCCCTCTTCCTCTGATATTTTATTCCCTTCTCCCTATGACATTTCATTCCCTTCTCCCTGTGTCATTTCATTCCCTCACCCTGTGACATTTCATTCCCTCCCACTTTGACATTTAATTCTCTATCCCCGTGACATTTAATTCCCTCTCGCTGTGAAATTTTATTCCCTCTTCCTGTGACTTTTTATTCGCTTCTCCCTGTGACATTTTATTCCCTCTCCCTGTGATTTTTTATTCCCTCTCCCTGTTAAATTTAATTCCATCTCCATGTGATATTTTTTCCTTCTCTCTGTGACATTTTATTCCCTCTCCCTTTGACATTTTATTCCCTTCTCCTAGTGACATTTTATTCCTTTCTCCCTGTGACATTTTATTCCCTTCTCACTTTGACATTTTATTCCTTCTCCCTGTGACATTTTATTCCTTCTCCCTGTGACATTTTCTTCCCTCTCCCTGTGACATTTTATTCCCTTCAACATGTGACATTTTATTCCTTTCTCCCTGTGACATTTTATTCCCTTCTCACTTTGACATTTTATTCCTTCTCCCTGTGACATTTTATTCCTTCTCCCTGTGACATTTTATTCCTTCTCCCTGTGACATTTTCTTCCATCTCCCTGTGATTTTTTATTCCCTCCCACCTTGACATTTTATTCCCTCTCCCTGTGACATTTCATTCCCTCCCACCTTGACATTTCATTTTCTCTCCCTGTGACATTTCATTCCCTCCCCTGAAACATTTCTTTCCCTTCTCCCTGTGACATTTCATTCCCTCCCCCTGTGACAATTCAATCCCTCTCCCAGTGACATTTTATTCCCTTCTCACTGTGACATTTATTCGCTTCTCCCTGTGACATTTTATTCCCTCTCCCTGTGACATTTTATTCCCTTCTCCCTGTGACATGTTGTTCCCCTCTCTAGGTTACATTTCATTCCCTTATCCCTGTGACGTTTTATTCCCTCTTCCTGTGACGTTTTATTCCCTTCTCCAAGTGACATTTCATTCCCTCTCCCTGTGACGTTTTATTCCCTTCTCCCTGTGACATTTAATTCACTTCTCCCTGTGACATTTTATTCCCTTCTCACTTTGACATTTTATTCCTTCTCCCTGTGACATTTTATTCCTTCTCCCTGTGACATTTTATTCCTTCTCCCTGTGACATTTTCTTCCCTCTCCCTGGGATTTTTTATTCCCTCTCCCTGTGACATTTCATTCCCTCCCACCTTGACATTTCATTCTCTTCTCCCTGTGACATTTTATTCCTTCTCCCTGTGACATTTTATTCCTTCTCCCTGTGACATTTTCTTCCCTCTCCCTGTGATTTTTTATTCCCTCTCCCTGTGACATTTCATTCCCTCCCACCTTGACATTTCATTCTCTTCTCCCTGTGACATTTTATTTCCTTCTCCCTGTGACATTTCATTCCCTCCCCTGAAACATTTCTTTCCCTTCTCCCTGTGACATTTTATTCCCTCTCCCTGTGACATTTATTCGCTTCTCCCTGTGACATTTTATTCCTTCTACCTGTGACATGTTATTCCCTCTCCCTGTGATTTTTTATTCTCTCTTCCTGTGAAATTTTATTCCTTTTCCCTTTGATATTTTATTTCCTTTCCCTGTGACATTTTATTCCCTTCTCCCTGTGACATTTAATTCCCTCTCCCTGTGACTTTTTATTCCCTCACCCTGTGACATTTGATTCCTTCACCCTGTGTCATTTTATTCCCTCTCCATGTGACATTTCATTCCTTCTCCCTGTGATATTTTATTTCCTTCTCTCTGTGTCATTTTATTTCCTCTCCCTCTGACATTTTAATCCCTTCTCCCTGTGACATTTTATTCCCTTCCTCTGACATTTTGTTCCCTTCTCCATATGACATTTCATTCCCTTCTCCCTGTGACATTTTATTCCCTCTCCCTGTGATTTTTTATTCCCTCTCCCTGTTAAATTTAATTCCTTCTCCCTGTGATTTTTTTTCCTTCTCTCTGTGACATTTTATTCCCTCTCCCTTTGACATTTTATTCCTTCTCCCTGTGACATTTTATTCCTTCTCCCTGTGACATTTTATTCCTTCTCCCTGTGACATTTTCTTCCATCTCCCTGTGATTTTTTATTCCCTCCCACCTTGACATTTCATTCCCTCTCCCTGTGACATTTCATTCCCTCCCACCTTGACATTTCATTTTCTCTCCCTGTGACATTTCATTCCCTCCCCTGAAACATTTCTTTCCCTTCTCCCTGTGACATTTCATTCCCTCCCCTGAAACATTTCTTTCCCTTCTCCCTGTGACAATTCAATCCCTCTCCCAGTGACATTTTATTCCCTTCTCACTGTGACATTTATTCGCTTCTCCCTGTGACATTTTATTCCCTCTCCCTGTGACATTTTATTCCCTTCTCCCTGTGACATGTTGTTCCCCTCTCTAGGTTACATTTCATTCCCTTATCCCTGTGACGTTTTATTCCCTCTTCCTGTGACGTTTTATTCCCTTCTCCCTGTGACATTTAATTCCCTCTCGCTGTGAAATTTTATTCCCTCTTCCTGTGACTTTTTATTCCCTTCTCCCTGTGACATTTTATTCCCTCTCCCTGTGATTTTTTATTCCCTCTCCCTTTTAAATTTAATTCCATCTCCATGTGATATTTTTTCCTTCTCTCTGTGACATTTTATTCCCTCTCCCTTTGACATTTTATTCCCTTCTCATAGTGACATTTTATTCCTTTCTCCCTGTCACATTTTATTCCCTTCTCACTTTGACATTTTATTCCTTCTCCCTGTGACATTTTATTCCTTCTCCCTGTGACATTTTATTCCTTCTCCCTGTGACATTTTCTTCCCTCTCCCTGTGATTTTTTATTCCCTCTCCCTGTGACATTTCATTCCCTCCCACCTTGACATTTCATTCTCTTCTCCCTGTGACATTTTATTCCTTCTCCCTGTGACATTTTATTCCTTCTCCCTGTGACATTTTCTTCCCTCTCCCTGTGATTTTTTATTCCCTCTCCCTGTGACATTTCATTCCCTCCCACCTTGACATTTCATTCTCTTCTCCCTGTGACATTTTATTCCTTCTCCCTGTGACATTTTATTCCTTCTCCCTGTGACATTTTCTTCCCTCTCCCTGTGACATTTCATTCCCTCCCACCTTGACATTTCATTCTCTTCTCCCTGTGACATTTTATTCCTTCTCCCTGTGACATTTTATTCCTTCTCCCTGTGACATTTTCTTCCCTCTCCCTGTGATTTTTTATTCCCTCTCCCTGTGACATTTCATTCCCTCCCACCTTGACATTTCATTCTCTTCTCCCTGTGACATTTTATTCCTTCTCCCTGTGACATTTTATTCCTTCTCCCTGTGACATTTTCTTCCCTCTCCCTGTGACATTTCATTCCCTCCCACCTTGACATTTCATTCTCTTCTCCCTGTGACATTTTATTCCTTCTCCCTGTGACATTTTATTCCTTCTCCCTGTGACATTTTCTTCCCTCTCCCTGTGACATTTCATTCCCTCCCACCTTGACATTTCATTCTCTTCTCCCTGTGACATTTTATTCCCTTCTCCATGTGACATTTTATTCCCTCTTCCTCTGACACTTTATTCCCTTCTCCCTGTGACATTTCATTCCCTTCTCCCTGTGACATTTAATTACCTCTCACTGTGACATTTTATTCCTTCTCCCTGTGACATTTTATTCCCTCTCCCTGTGACATTTTATTCCTTCTCCCTGTGACATTTTATTCCCTCTCCCTGTGACATTTTATTCCCTCTTCCTGTGACTTTTTATTCCCTTCTCCCTGTCACATTTTATTGCCTCTCCCTGTGACATTTGATTCCTTCACCCTGTGACATTTCATTCCCTCTCCCTGTGACATTTTATTCCCTTCTCCATGTGACATTTCATTCCTTCTCCCTGTGACATTTTATTTCCTTCTCCCTGTGACATTTTATTCCCTTCTCCCTGTGACATTTAATTCCCTCTCCCTGTGACATTTGATTCCTTCACCCTGTGACATTTTATTCCCTCTCCCTGTGACATTTTATTCCCTTCTCCATGTGACATTTCATTCCTTCTCCCTATGACATTTTATTCCCACTTCCTGTGACGTTTTATTCCCTTCTGCCTGTGACATTTTATTCCCTTCTCACTGTGACATTTGATTCCTTCACCCTGTGACATTTCATTCCCTCCCCTGAGACATTTCTTTCCCTTCTCCCTGTGACATTTCATTCCCTCTCCCTGTGACATTTTATTCCCTTCTCCATGTGACATTTCATTCCTTCTCCCTGTGACATTTTATTCCCTTCTCCCTGTGACATTTGATTCCTTCACCCTGTGACATTTTATTCCCTCTCCCTGTGACATTTTATTCCCTTCTCCATGTGACATTTCATTCCTTCTCCCTATGACATTTTATTCCCACTTCCTGTGACATTTCATTCCCTTCTCACTGTGACATTTTATTCCCTTCTCACTGTGACATTTTTTCCCTTCTCCCTGTGATCTTTTATTTCCTTCTCCCTGTGACATTTTATTCCTTCTCCATATGACATTTTATTCCCTCTCCCTGTGACATTTTATTCCCTTCTCTCAGTTACATTTCATTGCCTTCTCCCTGTGACATTTCATTCCCTCTCCCCGTGACAACTTATTCCCTCTCACTTAGAAATTTTATTCCCTCTTCCTGTGACTTTTTATTCCCTTCTCCCTGTCACATTTTATTGCCTGTCCCTGTGACATTTTATTCCCTTCTCCCTGTGACATGTTATTCCCTCTCCCTGTGAAATTTTATTCCCTTTTCCTGTGACTTTTTATTCCCTTCTCACTGTGACATTTATTCGCTTCTCCCTGTGACATTTTATTCCTTCTCCCTGTGAAATTTTATTCCCTCTTCCTGTGACTTTTTATTCCCTTCTCCCTGTCACATTTTATTGCCTCTCCCTGTGATTTTTTATTATCTCTCCCTGTGAAATTTTATTCCTTTTCCCTTTGATATTTTATTTCCTTCTCCCTGTGACATTTTATTCCCTTCTCCCGGAGACATTTCATTCCCTTCTCCCTGTGACATTTTATTCCCTCTCCTTGTGACATTTTATTCCCTCTTCCTCTGACATTTTATTCCCTTCTCCCTGTGACATTTCATTCCCTCTCCCTGTGACATTTCATTCCCTCTCCCTGTGACATTTTATTCCCTCTCCTTGTGACGTTTTATTCCCTTCTCCCTGTGACATTTCATTCCCTTCTCCCTGTGACATTTCATTCCCTCTCCCTGTGACATTTTATTCCCTCTTCCTCTGATATTTTATTCCCTTCTCCCTATGACATTTCATTCCCTTCTCCCTGTGTCATTTCATTCCCTCACCCTGTGACATTTCATTCCCTCCCACTTTGACATTTAATTCTCTATCCCCGTGACATTTAATTCCCTCTCGCTGTGAAATTTTATTCCCTCTTCCTGTGACTTTTTATTCGCTTCTCCCTGTGACATTTTATTCCCTCTCCCTGTGATTTTTTATTCCCTCTCCCTGTTAAATTTAATTCCATCTCCATGTGATATTTTTTCCTTCTCTCTGTGACATTTTATTCCCTCTCCCTTTGACATTTTATTCCCTTCTCCTAGTGACATTTTATTCCTTTCTCCCTGTGACATTTTATTCCCTTCTCACTTTGACATTTTATTCCTTCTCCCTGTGACATTTTATTCCTTCTCCCTGTGACATTTTCTTCCCTCTCCCTGTGATTTTTTATTCCCTCTCCCTGTGACATTTCATTCCCTCCCACCTTGACATTTCATTCTCTTCTCCCTGTGACATTTTATTCCTTCTCCCTGTGACATTTTATTCCTTCTCCCTGTGACATTTTCTTCCCTCTCCCTGTGATTTTTTATTCCCTCTCCCTGTGACATTTCATTCCCTCCCCTGAAACATTTCTTTCCCTTCTCCCTGTGACATTTCATTCCCTCCCCCTGTGACAATTCAATCCCTCTCCCAGTGACATTTTATTCCCTTCTCACTGTGACATTTATTCGCTTCTCCCTGTGACATTTTATTCCCTCTCCCTGTGACATTTTATTCCTTCTCCCTGTGACATTTTATTCCTTCTCTCTGTGACATTTTATTCCCTTCTCCCTGTGACATGTTGTTCCCCTCTCTAGGTTACATTTCATTCCCTTATCCCTGTGACGTTTTATTCCCTCTTCCTGTGACGTTTTATTCCCTTCTCCAAGTGACATTTCATTCCCTCTCCCTGTGACGTTTTATTCCCTTCTCCCTGTGACATTTAATTCACTTCTCCCTGTGACATTTAATTCCCTCTCGCTGTGAAATTTTATTCCCTCTTCCTGTGACTTTTTATTCCCTTCTCCCTGTGACATTTTATTCCCTCTCCTTGTGATTTTTTATTCCCTCTCCCTTTTAAATTTAATTCCATCACCATGTGATATTTTTTCCTTCTCTCTGTGACATTTTATTCCCTCTCCATTTGACATTTTATTCCCTTCTCCTAGTGACATTTTATTCCTTTCTCCCTGTGACATTTTATTCCCTTCTCACTTTGACATTTTATTCCTTCTCCCTGTGACATTTTATTCCTTCTCCCTGTGACATTTTATTCCCTTCTCCCTGTGACTTTTTATTCCCTTCTCCCTGTGACATTTTCTTCCCTCTCCCTGTGATTTTTTATTCCCTCTCCCTGTGACATTTCATTCCCTCCCACCTTGACATTTCATTCTCTTCTCCCTGTGACATTTTATTCCTTCTCCCTGTGACATTTTATTCCTTCTCCCTGTGACATTTTCTTCCCTCTCCCTGTGATTTTTTATTCCCTCTCCATGTGACATTTCATTCCCTCCCACCTTGACATTTCATTCTCTTCTCCCTGTGACATTTTATTTCCTTCTCCCTGTGACATTTCATTCCCTCCCCTGAAACATTTCTTTCCCTTCTCGCTGTGACATTTCATTCCCTCTCCCTGTGACATTTTATTCCCTTCTCCATGTGACATTTTATTCCCTCTTCATCTGACACTTTATTCCCTTCTCCCTGTGACATTTAATTACCTCTCCCTGTGACATTTCATTCCTTCTCCCTGTGACATTTTATTTCCTTCTCCCTGTGACATTTTATTCCCTTCTCCCTGTGACATTTAATTCCCTCTCCCTGTGACATTTGATTCCTTCACCCTGTGACATTTTATTCCCTCTCCCTGTGACATTTTATTCCCTTCTCCATGTGACATTTCATTCCTTCTCCCTATGACATTTTATTCCCACTTCCTGTGACGTTTGATTCCTTCACCCTGTGACATTTTATTCCCTCTCCCTGTGACATTTGATTCCTTCACCCTGTGACATTTGATTCCTTCACCCTGTGACATTTTATTCCCTTCTCACTGTGACATTTTTTCCCTTTTCCCTGTGACCTTTTATTTCCTTCTCCCTGTGACATTTTATTCCTTCTCCATATGACATTTTATTCCCTCTCCCTGTGACATTTTATTCCCTTCTCTCAGTTACATTTCATTCCCTTCTCCCTGTGACATTTCATTCCCTCTCCCCGTGACAACTTATTCCCTCTCACTTAGAAATTTTATTCCCTCTTCCTGTGACTTTTTATTCCCTTCTCCCTGTCACATTTTATTGCCTGTCCCTGTGACATTTTATTCCCTTCTCCCTGTGACATGTTATTCCCTCTCCCTGTGAAATTTTATTCCCTTTTCCTGTGACTTTTTATTCCCTTCTCACTGTGACATTTATTCGCTTCTCCCTGTGACATTTTATTCCTTCTCCCTGTGAAATTTTATTCCCTCTTCCTGTGACTTTTTATTCCCTTCTCCCTGTCACATTTTATTGCCTCTCCCTGTGATTTTTTATTATCTCTCCCTGTGAAATTTTATTCCTTTTCCCTTTGATATTTTATTTCCTTCTCCCTGTGACATTTTATTCCCTTCTCCCGGAGACATTTCATTCCCTTCTCCCTGTGACATTTTATTCCCTCTCCATGTGACATTTTATACCCATTCCTGCGACATTTTATTCCCTTCTCCTTGTGACATTTTATTCCCTCTTCCTCTGACATTTTATTCCCTTCTCCCTGTGACATTTCATTCCCTTCTCCCTGTGACATTTCATTCCCTCTCCCTGTGACATTTCATTCCCTCTCCCTGTGACATTTTATTCCCTCTCCCTGTGACGTTTTATTCCCTTCTCCCTGTGACATTTCATTCCCTCTCCCTGTGACATTTCATTCCCTCACCCTGTGACATTTCATTCCCTCCCACTTTGACATTTAATTCTCTATCCCCGTGACATTTAATTCCCTCTCGCTGTGAAATTTTATTCCCTCTTCCTGTGACTTTTTATTCCCTTCTCCCTGTGACATTTTATTCCCTCTCCCTGTGATTTTTTATTCCCTCTCCCTGTTAAATTTAATTCCATCTCCATGTGATATTTTTTCCTTCTCTCTGTGACATTTTATTCCCTCTCCCTTTGACATTTTATTCCCTTCTCCTAGTGACATTTTATTCCTTTCTCCCTGTGACATTTCATTCCCTCCCACCTTGACATTTCATTCTCTTCTCCCTGTGACATTTTATTCCATCTCCCTGTGACATTTTATTCCTTCTCCCTGTGACATTTTCTTCCCTCTCCCTGTGATTTTTTATTCCCTCTCCCTGTGACATTTCATTCCCTCCCCTGAAACATTTCTTTCCCTTCTCCCTGTGACATTTCATTCCCTCCCCCTGTGACAATTCATTCCCTCTCCCAGTGACATTTTATTCCTTCTCCCTGTGACAATTTATTCTCTCTCCCTGTGAAATTTTATTCCTTTTCCCTGTGATATTTTATTTCCTTCTCCCTGTGACATTTTATTCGCTTCTCCCAGTGACATTTTATTCGCTTCTCCCTGTGACATTATATTCCCTTCTCCCTATGACATTTTATTCCCACTTCCTGTGACGTTTTATTCCCTTCTCCCTGTGACATTTCATTCCCTTCTCCCTGTGACATTTTATTCCCTTCTCACTGTGACATTTTTTCCCTTCTCCCTGTGACATGTTATTCCCCTCTCTCAGTTACATTTCATTCCCTTCTCCCTGTGACATTTCATTCCCTCTCCATATGACATTTTAATCCCTCTCCCTGTGACATTTTATTCCCTTCTCTCCGTGACATTTTGTTCCCTTCTCCCTGAGACATGTTATTCCCCTCTCTCAGTTACATTTCATTCCCTTCTCCCTGTGACATTTCATTCCCTCTCCCCGTGACAACTTATTCCCTCTCCCTTAGAAATTTTATTCCCTCTTCCTGTGACTTTTTATTCCCTTCTCCCTGTCACATTTTATTGCCTGTCCCTGTGATTTTTTTTTCCCTCTCCCTGTGACATTTTATTCCTTTTCCCTGTGATATTTTATTTCCTTCTCCCTGTGACATTTTATTCCTTTCTCCCTGCGACATTTTATTCCTTCACCCTGTGACATTTTATTCCCACTCCCTGTGACATTTGATTCCTTCACCCTGTGACATTTTATTCCCTCTCCTGTGACATTTTATTCCCTTCTCCATGTGACATTTCATTACTTCTCCCTGTGACATTTGATGCCCTCTCCCTGTGATATTAATTCCCTTCTCCCTGTGACATGTTATTCCCTTCTCACAGTGACATTTTATTCGCTTCTCCCTGTGACATTTTATTCCCTTCTCCCAGTGACATTTTATTCCCTTCTCCATGTGACGTTTTATTCCCTCTTCCTCAGACATTTTATTCCCTTCTCCCTTTGACATTTCATTCCCTTCTCCCTGTGACATTTTATTCCCTCTTCCTGTGACATTTTATTTCCTTCTCCCTGTGACATTTTATTCCTTCTCCATATGACATTTTATTCCCTCTCCCTGTGACATTTTATTCCCTTCTCTCAGTTACATTTTATTCCCTTCTCCCTGTGACATTTCATTCCCTCTCCCCGTGACAACTTATTCCCTCTCCCTTAGAAATTTTATTCCCTCTTCCTGTGACTTTTTATTCCCTTCTCCCTGTCACATTTTATTGCCTGTCCCTGTGACATTTTATTCCCTTCTCCCTGTGACATGTTATTCCCTCTCCCTGTGAAATTTTATTCCCTCTTCCTGTGACTTTTTATTCCCTTCTCACTGTGACATTTATTCGCTTCTCCCTGTGACATTTTATTCCTTCTCCCTGTGACATTTTATTCCCTTCTCCCTGTGACATGTTATTCCCTCTCCCTGTGAAATTTTATTCCCTCTTCCTGTGACTTTTTATTCCCTTCTCCCTGTCACATTTTATTGCCTCTCCCTGTGATTTTTTATTCTCTCTCCCTGTGAAATTTTATTCCTTTTCCCTTTGATATTTTATTTCCTTTCCCTGTGACATTTTATTCCCTTCTCCCTGTGACATTTAATTCCCTCTCCCTGTGACATTTAATTAGCTTCTCCCTGTGATATTTTATTCCCTTCTCCCTGTGACATGTTATTCCCTTCTCCCGGAGACATTTCATTCCCTTCTCCCTGTGACGTTTTATTCACTTCTCCCTGTGACATTTCATTCCCTCTCCCTGTGACATTTTATTCCCTCTTCCTCTGATATTTTATTCCCTTCTCCCTATGACATTTCATTCCCTCTCCCTGTGACGTTTTATTCCCTTCTCCCTGTGACATTTAATTCACTTCTCCCTGTGACATTTAATTCCCTCTCCCTGTGACATTTAATTAGCTTCTCCCTGTGATATTTTATTCCCTTCTCCCTGTGACATTTTATTCCCTCTCCTTGTGATTTTTTATTCCCTCTCCCTTTTAAATTTAATTCCATCACCATGTGATATTTTTTCCTTCTCTCTGTGACATTTTATTCCCTCTCCATTTGACATTTTATTCCCTTCTCCTAGTGACATTTTATTCCTTTCTCCCTGTGACATTTTATTCCCTTCTCACTTTGACATTTTATTCCTTCTCCCTGTGACATTTTATTCCTTCTCCCTGTGACATTTTATTCCTTCTCCCTGTGACATTTTCTTCCCTCTCCCTGTGATTTTTTATTCCCTCTCCCTGTGACATTTCATTCCCTCCCACCTTGACATTTCATTCTCTTCTCCCTGTGACATTTTATTCCTTCTCCCTGTGACATTTTATTCCTTCTCCCTGTGACATTTTCTTCCCTCTCCCTGTGATTTTTTATTCCCTCTCCATGTGACATTTCATTCCCTCCCACCTTGACATTTCATTCTCTTCTCCCTGTGACATTTTATTCCCTCTCCCTGTGACATTTTATTCCTTCTCCCTGTGACATTTTATTCCTTCTCCCTGTGACATTTTCTTCCCTCTCCCTGTGATTTTTTATTCCCTCTCCATGTGACATTTCATTCCCTCCCACCTTGACATTTCATTCTCTTCTCCCTGTGACATTTTATTCCCTCTCCCTCTGACACTTTATTCCCTTCTCCCTGTGACATTTAATTACCTCTCCCTGTGACATTTCATTCCTTCTCCCTGTGACATTTTATTCCCTTCTCCCTGTGACATTTAATTCCCTCTCCCTGTGACATTTGATTCCTTCACCCTGTGACATTTTATTCCCTCTCCCTGTGACATTTTATTCCCTTCTCCATGTGACATTTCATTCCTTCTCCCTATGACATTTTATTCCCACTTCCTGTGACGTTTGATTCCTTCACCCTGTGACATTTTATTCCCTCTCCCTGTGAAATTTTATTCCTTTTCCCTGTGATATTTTATTTCCTTCTCCCTGTGACATTTTATTCGCTTCTCCCAGTGACATTTTATTCGCTTCTCCCTGTGACATTATATTCCCTTCTCCCTATGACATTTTATTCCCACTTCCTGTGACGTTTTATTCCCTTCTCCCTGTGACATTTCATTCCCTTCTCCCTGTGACATTTTATTCCCTTCTCACTGTGACATTTTTTCCCTTCTCCCTGTGACATGTTATTCCCCTCTCTCAGTTACATTTCATTCCCTTCTCCCTGTGACATTTCATTCCCTCTCCATATGACATTTTAATCCCTCTCCCTGTGACGTTTTATTCCCTTCTCCCTGTGACATTTCATTCCCTTCTCCCTGTGACATTTTATTCCCTTCTCACTGTGACATTTTTTCCCTTCTCCCTGTGACCTTTTATTTCCTTCTCCCTGTGACATTTTATTCCTTCTCCATATGACATTTTAATCCCTCTCCCTGTGACATTTTATTCCCTTCTCTCTGTGACATTTTGTTCCCTTCTCCCTGAGACATGTTATTCCCCTCTCTCAGTTACATTTCATTCCCTTCTCCCTGTGACATTTCATTCCCTCTCCCCGTGACAACTTATTCCCTCTCCCTTAGAAATTTTATTCCCTCTTCCTGTGACTTTTTATTCCCTTCTCCCTGTCACATTTTATTGCCTGTCCCTGTGATTTTTTTTTCCCTCTCCCTGTGACATTTTATTCCTTTTCCCTGTGATATTTTATTTCCTTCTCCCTGTGACATTTTATTCCTTTCTCCCTGCGACATTTTATTCCTTCACCCTGTGACATTTTATTCCCACTCCCTGTGACATTTGATTCCTTCACCCTGTGACATTTTATTCCCTCTCCTGTGACATTTTATTCCCTTCTCCATGTGACATTTCATTACTTCTCCCTGTGACATTTGATGCCCTCTCCCTGTGATATTAATTCCCTTCTCCCTGTGACATGTTATTCCCTTCTCACAGTGACATTTTATTCGCTTCTCCCTGTGACATTTTATTCCATTCTCCCAGTGACATTTTATTCCCTTCTCCATGTGACGTTTTATTCCCTCTTCCTCTGACATTTTATTCCCTTCTCCCTTTGACATTTCATTCCCTTCTCCCTGTGACATTTTATTCCCTCTTCCTGTGACATTTTATTTCCTTCTCCCTGTGACATTTTATTCCTTCTCCATATGACATTTTATTCCCTCTCCCTGTGACATTTTATTCCCTTCTCTCAGTTACATTTTATTCCCTTCTCCCTGTGACATTTCATTCCCTCTCCCCGTGACAACTTATTCCCTCTCCCTTAGAAATTTTATTCCCTCTTCCTGTGACTTTTTATTCCCTTCTCCCTGTCACATTTTATTGCCTGTCCCTGTGACATTTTATTCCCTTCTCCCTGTGACATGTTATTCCCTCTCCCTGTGAAATTTTATTCCCTCTTCCTGTGACTTTTTATTCCCTTCTCACTGTGACATTTATTCGCTTCTCCCTGTGACATTTTATTCCTTCTCCCTGTGACATTTTATTCCCTTCTCCCTGTGACATGTTATTCCCTCTCCCTGTGAAATTTTATTCCCTCTTCCTGTGACTTTTTATTCCCTTCTCCCTGTCACATTTTATTGCCTCTCCCTGTGATTTTTTATTCTCTCTCCCTGTGAAATTTTATTCCTTTTCCCTTTGATATTTTATTTCCTTTCCCTGTGACATTTTATTCCCTTCTCCCTGTGACATTTAATTCCCTCTCCCTGTGACATGTTATTCCCTTCTCCCGGAGACATTTCATTCCCTTCTCCCTGTGACGTTTTATTCACTTCTCCCTGTGACATTTCATTCCCTCTCCCTGTGACATTTTATTCCCTCTTCCTCTGATATTTTATTCCCTTCTCCCTATGACATTTCATTACCTCTCCCTGTGACATTTCATTCCCTCCCACTTTGACATTTAATTCTCTATCCCCGTGACATTTAATTCCCTCTCGCTGTGAAATTTAATTCCCTCTTCCTGTGACTTTTTATTCCCTTCTCCCTGTGACATTTTATTCCCTCTCCCTGTGATTTTTTATTCCCTCTCCCTGTTAAATTTAATTCCATCTCCATGTGATATTTTTTCCTTCTCTCTGTGACATTTTATTCCCTCTCCCTTTGACATTTTATTCCCTTCTCCTAGTGACATTTTATTCCTTTCTCCCTGTGACATTTTATTCCCTTCTCCCTGTGACATGTTATTCCCTCTCCCTGTGAAATTTTATTCCCTCTTCCTGTGACTTTTTATTCCCTTCTCCCTGTCACATTTTATTGCCTCTCCCTGTGATTTTTTATTCTCTCTCCCTGTGAAATTTTATTCCTTTTCCCTTTGATATTTTATTTCCTTTCCCTGTGACATTTTATTCCCTTCTCCCTGTGACATTTAATTCCCTCTCCCTGTGACATTTAATTAGCTTCTCCCTGTGATATTTTATTCCCTTCTCCCTGTGACATGTTATTCCCTTCTCCCGGAGACATTTCATTCCCTTCTCCCTGTGACATTTTATTCCCTTCTCCCTGTGACATTTCATTCCCTTCTCCCTGTGACATTTCATTCCCTCTCCCTGTGACATTTCATTCCCTCTTCCTGTGACGTTTTATTCCCTTCTCCAAGTGACATTTCATTCCCTCTCCCTGTGACGTTTTATTCACTTCTCCCTGTGACATTTCATTCCCTCTCCCTGTGACATTTTATTCCCTCTTCCTCTGATATTTTATTCCCTTCTCCCTATGACATTTCATTCCCTCTCCCTGTGACATTTCATTCCCTCCCACTTTGACATTTAATTCTCTATCCCCGTGACATTTAATTCCCTCTCGCTGTGAAATTTAATTCCCTCTTCCTGTGACTTTTTATTCCCTTCTCCCTGTGACATTTTATTCCCTCTCCCTGTGATTTTTTATTCCCTCTCCCTGTTAAATTTAATTCCATCTCCATGTGATATTTTTTCCTTCTCTCTGTGACATTTTATTCCCTCTCCCTTTGACATTTTATTCCCTTCTCCTAGTGACATTTTATTCCTTTCTCCCTGTGACATTTTATTCCCCTCTCTCAGTTACATTTCATTCCCTTCTCACTGTGAAATTTATTCGCTTCTCCCTGTGACAATTTATTCTCTCTCCCTGTGAAATTTTATTCCTTTTCCCTTTGATATTTTATTTCCCTCTCCCTGTGAAATTTTATTCCCTCTCCCTGTGACATTTTAATCCTTCACCCTCTGACATTTTATCCCCTCTCCCTGTGACATTTTATTCCTTCTCCCTGTGACATTTTATTCCCTCTCCCTGTGAAATTTTATTCCCTCTTCCTGTGACTTTTTATTCTTTTCTCCCTGTCACATTTTATTGCCTCTCCCTGTGATTTTTTATTCCCTCTCCCTGTGAAATTTTATTTCTTTTCCCTGTGATATTTTATTTCCTTCTCCCTGTGACATTTTATTCCTTCTCCCTATGACATTTTATTCCTTCTCCCTATGACATTTTATTCCCACTTCCTGTGACGTTTTATTCCCTTCTCCCTGTGACATTTCATTCCCTTCTCCCTGTGACATTTTATTCCCTTCTCACTGTGACATTTTTTCCCTTCTCCCTGTTACCTTTTATTTCCTTCTCCCTGTGACATTTTATTCCTTCTCCATATGACATTTTATTCCCTCTCCCTGTGACATTTTATTCCCTTCTCTCTGTGACATTTTGTTCCCTTCTCCCTGAGACATTTCATTCCCTCTCCCCGTGACAACTTATTCCCTCTCCCTTAGAAATTTTATTCCCTCTTCCTGTGACTTTTTATTCCCTTCTCCCTGTCACATTTAATTGCCTGTCCCTGTGATTTTTTATTCCCTCTCTCTGTGACATTTTATTCCTTTTCCCTGTGATATTTTATTTCCTTCTCCCTGTGACATTTTATTCCTTTCTCCCTGTGACATTTAATTCCCTTTCCCTGCGACATTTTATTCCTTCACCCTGTGACATTTTATTCCCTCTCCCTGTGACATTTTATTCCCTTCTCCCTGTGACATTTTATTCCTTCACCCTGTGACATTTTATTCCCTCTCCCTGTGACATTTTATTCCCTTCTCCATGTGACATTTTATTACTTCTCCCTGTGACATTTGATGCCCTCTCCCTGTGATATTAATTCCCTTCTCCCTGTGACATGTTATTCCCTTCTCACAGTGACATTTTATTCGCTTCTCCCTGTGACATTTTATTGCCTCTCCCTGTGATTTTTTATTCTCTCTCCCTGTGAAATTTTATTCCTTTTCCCTTTGATATTTTATTTCCCTCTCCCTGTGAAATTTTATTCCCTCTCCCTGTGACATTTTAATCCTTCACCCTCTGACATTTTATCCCCTCTCCCTGTGACATTTTATTCCTTCTCCCTGTGAAATTTTATTCCCTCTTCCTGTGACATTTCATTCATTTCTCCCTGTGACATTTTATTCCCTTCTCCCTGTGACATTTTATTCCCTCTCCCTGTGACATTTCATTCCCTTCTCCCTGTGACATTTTATTCCCTCTCCCTGTGACATTTTATTCCCTTCTCCATGTGACATTTTATTCCCTTCTCCATGTGACATTTTATTCCCTTCTCCCTGTGACATTTTATTCCCTCTCCCTGTGACATTTCATTCCCTTCTCCCTGTGACATTTTATTCCCTCTCCCTGTGACATTTTATTCCCTTCTCCATGTGACATTTTATTCCCTTCTCCCTGTGACATTTTATTCCCTCTCCCTGTGACATTTCATTCCCTTCTCCCTGTGACATTTGATTCCTTCACCCTGTGACATTTTATTCCCTCTCCCTGTGACATTTTATTCCCTTCTCCATGTGACATTTTATTCCCTCTTCCAGTGACATTTTATTCCCTTCTCCATGTGACATTTCATTACTTCTCCCTGTGACATTTGATGCCCTCTCCCTGTGATATTAAATCCCTTCTCCCTTTGACATTTCATTCCCTTCTCCCTGTGACATTTTATTCCCTCTTCCTGTGACATTTTATTCCCTTCTCCATGTGACATTTTATTCCCTTCTCCCTGTGACATTTTATTCCCTTCTCCCTGTGACATTTTATTCCCTCTCCCTGTGACATTATATTCCTTCTCCCTGTGACATTTTATTCCCTTCTCCCTGTGACTTTTTATTCCCTCTCCCTGTGACATTTGATTCCTTCACCCTCTGACATTTTATTCCCTCTCCCTGTGACATTTTATTCCCTCTCCATGTGACATTTTATTCCCTTCTCCCTGTGACATTTTATTCCCTCTCCCTGTGACATTTTATTCCCTTCTCCCTGTGACATTTTATTCCCTCTCCCTGTGACATTTTATTCCCTCTCCCTGTGACATTTCATTCCCTCTCCCTGTGACATTTTATTCCCTCTCCCTGTGACATTTTATTCCCTTCTCCCTGTGACATTTTATTCCCTCTCCCTGTGACATTTTATTCCCTCTCCCTGTGACATTTTATTCCCTCTCACTGTGACATTTTATTCCCTCTCACTGTGACATTTTATTCCCTCTCCCTGTGACATTTTATTCCCTTCTCCATGTGACATTTTATTCCCTTCTCCCTGTGACATTTCATTCCCTCTCCCTGTGACATTTTATTCCCTCTCACTGTGACATTTTATTCCTTGTCCCTGTGACATTTGATTCCTTCACCCTGTGACATTTTATTCCCTCTCCCTGTGACAATTTATTCCCTTCTCCATGTGACTTTTTATTCCCTCTCCCTGTGATTTTTTATTCCCTCTCCCTGTTAAATTTAATTCCTTCTCCCTGTGATTTTTTTTCCTTCTCTCTGTGACATTTTATTCCCTCTCCCCTTGACATTTTATTCCCTTCTCCTAGTGACATTTTATTCCTTTCTCCCTGTGACATTTTATTCCCTTCTCCTAGTGACATTTTATTCCTTTCTCCCTGTGACATTTTATTCCTTCTCATTGTGACATTTTCTTCCCTCTCCCTGTGATTTTTTATTCCCTCTCACTGTGACATTTCATTCCCTCCCACCTTGACATTTCATTCTCTTCTCCCTGTGACATTTGATTCCTTCACCCTGTGACATTTTATTCCCTCTCCCTGTGACATTTTATTCCCTTCTCCATGTGACATTTTATTCCCTCTCCCTGTGATTTTTTATTCCCTCTCCCTGTTAAATTTAATTCCTTCTCCCTGTGATTTTTTTTCCTTCTCTCTCTGACATTTTATTCCCTCTCCCTTTGACATTTTATTCCCTTCTCCTAGTGACATTTTATTCCTTTCTCCCTGTGACATTTTATTCCCTTTCCCAGTGACATTTTATTCCCTTCTCACTGTGACATTTATTCGCTTCTCCCTGTGACATTTGATTCCTTCACCCTGTGACATTTTATTCCCTTCTCCATGTGACATTTTATTCCCTCTCCCTGTGATTTTTTATTCCCTCTCCCTGTTAAATTTAATTCCTTCTCCCTGTGATTTTTTTTCCTTCTCTCTCTGACATTTTATTCCCTCTCCCTTTGACATTTTATTCCCTTCTCCTAGTGACATTTTATTCCTTTCTCCCTGTGACATTTTATTCCCTCTCCCAGTGACATTTTATTCCCTTCTCACTGTGACATTTATTCGCTTCTCCCTGTGACATTTTATTCCACCTCCCTGTTACATTTTATTCCTTCTCCCTGTGACAATTTATTCCCTCTCCCTGTGAAATTTTATTCCCTCTTCCTGTGACTTTTATTCCCTTCTCCCTGTGACATTTTATTCCCTCTCCATGTGACATTTTATACCCACTCCTGCGACATTTTATTCCCTTCTCCATGTGACATTTTATTCCCTCTCCCTGTGATTTTTTATTCCCTCTCCCTGTTAAATTTAATTCCATCTCCATGTGATATTTTTTCCTTCTCTCTGTGACATTTTATTCCCTCTCCCTTTGACATTTTATTCCCTTCTCCTAGTGACATTTTATTCCTTTCTCCCTGTGACATTTTATTCCCCTCTCTCAGTTACATTTCATTCCCTTCTCACTGTGAAATTTATTCGCTTCTCCCTGTGACATTTTATTCCCTCTCCCTGTGACATTTTATTCCTTCTCCCTGTGACATTTTATTCCTTCTCCCGGTGACATTTTATTCCCTTCTCCCTGTGACATGTTATTCCCCTCTCTCAGTTACATTTCATTCCCTTCTCCCTGTGACAATTTATTCTCTCTCCCTGTGAAATTTTATTCCTTTTCCCTTTGATATTTTATTTCCCTCTCCCTGTGAAATTTTATTCCCTCTCCCTGTGACATTTTAATCCTTCACCCTCTGACATTTTATCCCCTCTCCCTGTGACATTTTATTCCTTCTCCCTGTGACATTTTATTCCCTCTCCCTGTGAAATTTTATTCCCTCTTCCTGTGACTTTTTATTCTTTTCTCCCTGTCACATTTTATTGCCTCTCCCTGTGATTTTTTATTCCCTCTCCCTGTGAAATTTTATTTCTTTTCCCTGTGATATTTTATTTCCTTCTCCCTGTGACATTTTATTCCCTCTCCCTGTGACATTTGATTCCTTCACCCTGTGACATTTTATTCCTTCTCCCTGTGACATTTTATTCGCTTCTCCCAGTGACATTTTATTCGCTTCTCCCTGTGACATTATATTCCCTTCTCCCTATGACATTTTATTCCCACTTCCTGTGACATTATATTCCCTTCTCCCTGTGACATTTTATTCCCTCTCCCTGTGACATTTCATTCCCTTCTCCCTGTGACATTTTATTCCCTTCTCACTGTGACATTTTTTCCCTTCTCCCTGTTACCTTTTATTTCCTTCTCCCTGTGACATTTTATTCCTTCTCCATATGACATTTTATTCCCTCTCCCTGTGACATTTTATTCCCTTCTCTCTGTGACATTTTGTTCCCTTCTCCCTGAGACATGTTATTCCCCTCTCTCAGTTACATTTCATTCCCTTCTCCCTGTGACATTTCATTCCCTCTCCCCGTGACAACTTATTCCCTCTCCCTTAGAAATTTTATTCCCTCTTCCTGTGACTTTTTATTCCCTTCTCCCTGTCACATTTAATTGCCTGTCCCTGTGATTTTTTATTCCCTCTCTCTGTGACATTTTATTCCTTTTCCCTGTGATATTTTATTTCCTTCTCCCTGTGACATTTTATTCCTTTCTCCCTGTGACATTTAATTCCCTTTCCCTGCGACATTTTATTCCTTCACCCTGTGACATTTTATTCCCTCTCCCTGTGACATTTTATTCCCTTCTCCCTGTGACATTTTATTCCTTCACCCTGTGACATTTTATTCCCTCTCCCTGTGACATTTAATTCCCTCTCCCTGTGACATTTGATTCCTTCACCCTGTGACATTTTATTCCCTCTCCCTGTGACATGTTATTCCCTTCTCACAGTGACATTTTATTCGCTTCTCCCTGTGACATTTTATTCCCTTCTCCCAGTGACATTTTATTCCCTTCTCCCTGTGACATTTCATTCCCTTCTCCCTGTGACATTTTATTCCCTTCTCCCTGTGACATTTTATTCCCTCTCCCTGTGACATTTTATTCCCTTCTCCATGTGACATTTTATTCCCTTCTCCCTGTGACATTTTATTCCCTCTCCCTGTGACATTTTATTCCCTTCTCCCTGTGACATTTTATTCCCTCTCCCTGTGACATTTTATTCCTTCTCCCTGTCACATTTTATTCCCTTCTCCCTGTGACTTTTTATTCCCTCTCCCTGTGACATTTGATTCCTTCACCATGTGACATTTTATTCCCTCTCCCTGTGACATTTTATTCCCTTCTCCATGTGACATTTTATTCCCTTCTCCATGTGACATTTTATTCCCTTCTCCCTGTGACATTTTATCCCCTCTCCCTGTGACATTTGATTCCTTCACCCTGTGACATTTTATTCCCTCTCCCTGTGACATTTTATTCCCTTCTCCATGTGACATTTTATTCCCTCTTCCAGTGACATTTTATTCCCTTCTCCATGTGACATTTTATTCCCTCTTCCAGTGACATTTTATTCCCTTCTCCCTTTGACATTTCATTCCCTCCCCCTGTGACATTTTATTCCCTCTCCCTGTGACATTTTATTCCTTCTCCCTGTGACATTTTATTCCTTCTCCCTGTGACATTTTATTCCCTCTCCCTGTGACATTTTATTCCCTCTCCCTGTGACATTTTATTCCTTCTCCCTGTGACATTTTATTCCCTCTCCCTGTGAAATTTTATTCCCTCTTCCTGTGACTTTTTATTCCCTTCTCCCTGTCACATTTTATTGCCTCTCCCTGTGATTTTTTATTCTCTCTTCCTGTGAAATTTTATTCCTTTTCCCTTTGATATTTTATTTCCCTCTCCCTGTGAAATTTTATTCCCTCTCCCTGTGACATTTTAATCCTTCACCCTCTGACATTTTATTCCCTCTCACTGCGACATTTTATTCCTTCTCCCTGTGACATTTTATTCCCTCTCCCTGTGAAATTTTATTCCCTCTTCCTGTGACTTTTTATTCCCTTCTCCCTGTCACATTTTATTGCCTCTCCCTGTGATTTTTTATTCCCTCTCCCTGTGAAATTTTATTTCTTTTCCCTGTGATATTTTATTTCCTTCTCCCTGTGACATTTTATTCGCTTCTCCCAGTGACATTTTATTCGCTTCTCCCTGTGACATTATATTCCCTTCTCCCTATGACATTTTATTCCCACTTCCTGTGACGTTTTATTCCCTTCTCCCTGTGACATTTCATTCCCTTCTCCCTGTGACGTTTTATTCCCTTCTCCCTGTGACATTTCATTCCCTTCTCCATATGACATTTTATTCCCTCTCCCTGTGACATTTTATTCCCTTCTCTCTGTGACATTTTGTTCCCTTCTCCCTGAGACATGTTATTCCCCTCTCTCAGTTACATTTCATTCCCTTCTCCCTGTGACATTTCATTCCCTCTCCCCGTGACAACTTATTCCCTCTCCCTTAGAAATTTTATTCCCTCTTCCTGTGACTTTTTATTCCCTTCTCCCTGTCACATTTTATTGCCTGTCCCTGTGATTTTTTATTCCCTCTCCCTGTGACATTTTATTCCTTTTCCCTGTGATATTTTATTTCCTTCTCCCTGTGACATTTTATTCCTTTCTCCCTGCGACATTTTATTCCTTCACCCTGTGACATTTTATTCCCACTCCCTGTGACATTTGATTCCTTCACCCTGTGACATTTTATTCCCTCTCCTGTGACATTTTATTCCCTTCTCCATGTGACATTTCATTACTTCTCCCTGTGACATTTGATGCCCTCTCCCTGTGATATTAATTCCCTTCTCCCTGTGACATGTTATTCCCTTCTCACAGTGACATTTTATTCGCTTCTCCCTGTGACATTTTATTCCCTTCTCCCAGTGACATTTTATTCCCTTCTCCATGTGACATTTTATTCCCTTCTCCCAGTGACATTTTATTCCCTTCTCCATGTGACATTTTATTCCCTTCTCCCTTTGACATTTCATTCCCTTCTCCCTGTGACATTTTATTCCCTCTTCCTGTGACATTTTATTTCCTTCTCCCTGTGACATTTTATTCCTTCTCCATATGACATTTTATTCCCTCTCCCTGTGACATTTTATTCCCTTCTCTCAGTTACATTTCATTCCCTTCTCCCTGTGACATTTCATTCCCTCTCCCCGTGACAACTTATTCCCTCTCCCTTAGAAATTTTATTCCCTCTTCCTGTGACTTTTTATTCCCTTCTCCCTGTGACATGTTATTCCCTCTCCCTGTGAAATTTTATTCCCTCTTCCTGTGACTTTTTATTCCCTCTCCCTGTTAAATTTAATTCCATCTCCATGTGATATTTTTTCCTTCTCTCTGTGACATTTTATTCGCTTCTCCCTGTGACATTTTATTCCTTCTCCAAGTGACATTTCATTCCCTCTCCCTGTGACATTTCATTCCCTCCCACCTTGACATTTCATTCTCTTCTCCCTGTGACATTTGATTCCTTCACCCTGTGACATTTTATTCCCTCTCCCTGTGACATTTTATTCCCTCTCCCTGTGACATTTTATTCCCTTCTCCATGTGACATTTTATTCCCTCTCCCTGTGATTTTTTATTCCCTCTCCCTGTTAAATTTAATTCCTTCTCCCTGTGACATTTCATTCCTTCTCTCTGTGACATTTTATTCCCTCTCCCTTTGACATTTTATTCCCTTCTCCTAGTGACATTTTATTCCTTTCTCCCTGTGACATTTTATTCCCCTCTCTCAGTTACATTTCATTCCCTTCTCACTGTGAAATTTATTCGCTTCTCCCTGTGACATTTTATTCCCTCTCCCTGTGACATTTTATTCCTTCTCCCTGTGACATTTTATTCCTTCTCCCTGTGACATTTTATTCCCTTCTCCCTGTGACATGTTATTCCCCTCTCTCAGTTACATTTCATTCCCTTCTCCCTGTGACAATTTATTCTCTATCCCTGTGAAATTTTATTCCTTTTCCCTTTGATATTTTATTTCCCTCTCCCTGTGAAATTTTATTCCCTCTCCCTGTGATATTTTAATCCTTCACCCTCTGACATTTTATTCCCTCTCCCTGTGACAGTTTATTCCTTCTCCCTGTGACATTTTATTCCCTCTCCCTGTGAAATTTTATTCCCTCTTCCTGTGACTTTTTATTCCCTTCTCCCTGTGACATTTTATTCCCTCTCCCTGTGACATTTTATTCCCTTCTCCATGTGACATTTTATTCCTTCTCCCTGTGAAATTTTATTCCTTCTCCCTGTGAAATTTTATTCCCTCTTCCTGTGACATTTCATTCATTTCTCCCTGTGACATTTTATTCCCTTCTCCCTGTGACATTTTATTCCCTCTCCCTGTGACATTTTATTCCCTTCTCCATGTGACATTTTATTCCCTTCTCCATGTGACATTTTATTCCCTTCTCCCTGTGACATTTTATTCCCTCTCCCTGTGACATTTCATTCCCTTCTCCCTGTGACATTTGATTCCTTCACCCTGTGACATTTTATTCCCTCTCCCTGTGACATTTTATTCCCTTCTCCATGTGACATTTTATTCCCTCTTCCAGTGACATTTTATTCCCTTCTCCATGTGACATTTCATTACTTCTCCCTGTGACATTTGATGCCCTCTCCCTGTGATATTAAATCCCTTCTCCCTTTGACATTTCATTCCCTTCTCCCTGTGACATTTTATTCCCTCTTCCTGTGACATTTTATTCCCTTCTCCATGTGACATTTTATTCCTTCTCCCTGTGACATTTTATTCCCTTCTCCCTGTGACTTTTTATTCCCTCTCCCTGTGACATTTGATTCCTTCACCCTCTGACATTTTATTCCCTCTCCCTGTGACATTTTATTCCCTCTCCATGTGACATTTTATTCCCTTCTCCCTGTGACATTTCATTCCCTCTCCCTGTGACATTTTATTCCCTCTCCCTGTGACATTTTATTCCCTTCTCCCTGTGACATTTTATTCCCTCTCCCTGTGACATTTTATTCCCTCTCCCTGTGACATTTTATTCCCTCTCACTGTGACATTTTATTCCCTCTCACTGTGACATTTTATTCCCTCTCCCTGTGACATTTCATTCCCTCTCCCTGTGACATTTTATTCCCTCTCACTGTGACATTTCATTCCTTCTCCCTGTGACATTTTATTCCCTCTCACTGTGACATTTTATTCCCTCTCACTGTGACATTTTACTCCCTCTCCCTGTGACATTTCATTCCCTCTCCCTGTGACATTTTATTCCCTCTCACTGTGACATTTTATTCCTTGTCCCTGTGACATTTGATTCCTTCACCCTGTGACATTTTATTCCCTCTCCCTGTGACAATTTATTCCCTTCTCCATGTGACTTTTTATTCCCTCTCCCTGTGATTTTTTATTCCCTCTCCCTGTTAAATTTAATTCCTTCTCCCTGTGATTTTTTTTCCTTCTCTCTGTGACATTTTATTCCCTCTCCCCTTGACATTTTATTCCCTTCTCCTAGTGACATTTTATTCCTTTCTCCCTGTGACATTTTATTCCCTTCTCCCTGTGACATTTTATTCCTTCTCATTGTGACATTTTCTTCCCTCTCCCTGTGATTTTTTATTCCCTCTCACTGTGACATTTCATTCCCTCCCACCTTGACATTTCATTCTCTTCTCCCTGTGACATTTGATTCCTTCACCCTGTGACATTTTATTCCCTCTCCCTGTGACATTTTATTCCCTTCTCCATGTGACATTTTATTCCCTCTCCCTGTGATTTTTTATTCCCTCTCCCTGTTAAATTTAATTCCTTCTCCCTGTGATTTTTTTTCCTTCTCTCTCTGACATTTTATTCCCTCTCCCTTTGACATTTTATTCCCTTCTCCTAGTGACATTTTATTCCTTTCTCCCTGTGACATTTTATTCCCTTTCCCAGTGACATTTTATTCCCTTCTCACTGTGACATTTATTCGCTTCTCCCTGTGACATTTGATTCCTTCACCCTGTGACATTTTATTCCCTTCTCCATGTGACATTTTATTCCCTCTCCCTGTGATTTTTTATTCCCTCTTCCTGTTAAATTTAATTCCTTCTCCCTGTTATTTTTTTTCCTTCTCTCTCTGACATTTTATTCCCTCTCCCTTTGACATTTTATTCCATTCTCCTAGTGACATTTTATTCCTTTCTCCCTGTGACATTTTATTCCCTTCTCCCTGTGACATTTTATTCCTTCTCCCTGTGACATTTTATTCCTTTCTCCCTGTGACATTTTATTCCCTTCTCCCTGTGACAATTCATTCCCTCTCCCAGTGACATTTTATTCCCTTCTCACTGTGACATTTATTCGCTTCTCCCTGTTACATTTTATTCCTTCTCCCTGTGACAATTTATTCCCTCTCCCTGTGAAATTTTATTCCCTCTTCCTGTGACTTTTATTCCCTTCTCCCTGTCACATTTTATTGCCTCTCCCTGTGATTTTTTATTCTCTCTCCCTGTGAAATTTTATTCCTTTTCCCTTTGATATTTTATTTCCTTTCCCTGTGACATTTTATTCCCTTCTCCCTGTGACATTTAATTCCCTCTCCCTGTGACATTTCATTCCCTCTCCCTGTGACATTTTATTCCCTCTTCCTGTGACATTTTATTCCCTCTCCATGTGACATTTTATACCCACTCCTGCGACATTTTATTCCCTTCTCCATGTGACATTTTATTCCCTTCTCCCTGTGACATTTCATTCCCTCTCCCTGTGACATTTTATTCCCTCTTCCTGTGACATTTTATTCCCTCTCCATGTGACATTTTATACCCACTCCTGCGACATTTTATTCCCTTCTCCATGTGACATTTTATTCCCTTCTCCCTGTGACATTTCATTCCCTCTCCCTGTGACATTTTATTCCCTCTTCCTGTGACATTTTATTCCCTTCTCCCTGTGACATTTTATTCCCTCTCCCTGTGTCATTTGATTCCTTCACCCTGTGACATTTTATTCCCTCTCCCTGTGACATTTTATTCCCTTATCCCTGTGACATTTTATTCCTTCTCCCTGTGACTTTTTATTCCCTCACCCTGTGACATTTGATTCCTTCACCCTGTGACATTTTATTCCCTCTCCCTGTGACATTTCATTCCTTCTCCCTGTGATATTTTATTTCCTTCTCTCTGTGTCATTTTATTCCCTCTCCCTTTGACATTTTAATCCCTTCTCCCTGTGACATTTTATTCCCTTCTCCCTGTGACAATTTATTCCCTCTCCCTGTGACATTTCATTCCTTCTCCCTGTGATATTTTATTTCCTTCTCTCTGTGTCATTTTATTCCCTCTCCCTTTGACATTTTAATCCCTTCTCCCTGTGACATTTCATTCCCTTCTCCCTGTGACATTTATTCGCTTCTCCCTGTGACATTTTATTCCTTCTCCCTATGACATGTTATTCCCTCTCCCTGTGATTTTTTATTCTCTCTCCCTGTGAAATTTTATTCCTTTTCCCTTTGATATTTTATTTCCTTTCCCTGTGACATTTTATTCCCTTCTCCCTGTGACATTTAATTCCCTCTCCCTGTGACATTTAATTAGCTTCTCCCTGTGACATTTTATTCCCTTCTCCCTGTGACATTTTATTCCCTTCTCCCTGTGACATTTAATTCCCTCTCCCTGTGACATTTAATTAGCTTCTCCCTGTGACATTTTATTCCCTTCACCCTGTGACATTTTATTCCCTCTCCCTGTGACATTTCATTACCTTCTCCCTGTGACATTTTATTCCCTCTCCATGTGACATTTTATACCCATTCCTGCGACATTTTATTCCCTTCTCCATGTGACATTTTACTCCCTCTTCCTCTGACATTTTATTCCCTTCTCCCTGTGACATTTCATTCCCTTCTCCCTGTGACATTTCATTCCCTCTCCCTGTGACATTTTATTCCCTCTTCCTGTGACATTTTATTCCTTCTCCCTGTGACATTTTATTCCCTTCTCCCTGTGACTTTTTATTCCCTCACCCTGTGACATTTGATTCCTTCACCCTCTGACATTTTATTCCCTCTCCATGTGACATTTTACTCCCTCTTCCTCTGACATTTTATTCCCTTCTCCCTGTGACATTTCATTCCCTTCTCCCTGTGACATTTCATTCCCTCTCCCTGTGACATTTTATTCCCTCTCCCTCTGACATTTTAATCCCTTCTCCCTGTGACATTTTATTCCCTTCCTCTGACATTTTGTTCCCTTCTCCCTATGACATTTCATTCCCTCTCCCTGTGACATTTCATTCCCTCTCCCTGTGACGTTTTATTCCCTCTTCCTGTGACATTTTATTCCCTTCTCCCTGTGACATTTCATTCCCTCTCCCTGTGACATTTCATTCCCTCCCACTTTGACATTTAATTCTCTATCCCCGTGACATTTAATTCCCTCTCGCTGTGAAATTTTATTCCCTCTTCCTGTGACTTTTTATTCCCTCTCCCTGTGATTTTTTATTCCCTCTCCCTGTTAAATTTAATTCCTTCTCCCTGTGATTTTTTTTCCTTCTCTCTGTTACATTTTATTCCCTCTCCCTTTGACATTTTATTCCTTTCTCCGAGTGACATTTTATTCCTTTCTCCCTGTGACATTTTATTCCCTTCTCACTTTGACATTTTATTCCTTCTCCCTGTGACATTTTATTCCTTCTCCCTGTGACATTTTCTTCCATCTCCCTGTGATTTTTTATTCCCTCCCACCTTGACATTTCATTCCCTCTCCCTGTGACATTTTATTCCTTTCTCCGAGTGACATTTTATTCCTTTCTCCCTGTGACATTTTATTCCCTTCTCACTTTGACATTTTATTCCTTCTCCCTTTGACATTTTATTCCCTCTCCATGTGACATTTTATACCCACTCCTCCGACATTTTATTCCCTTCTCCATGTGACATTTTATTCCCTCTTCCTCTGACATTTTATTCCCTTCTCCCTGTGACATTTCATTCCCTCTCCCTGTGACATTTTATTCCCTCTTCCTGTGACATTTTATTCCCTTCTCCCTGTGACATTTTATTCCCTCTCCCTGTGTCATTTGATTCCTTCACCCTGTGACATTTTATTCCCTCTCCCTGTGACATTTTATTCCCTTATCCCTGTGACATTTTATTCCTTCTCCCTGTGACTTTTTATTCCCTCACCCTGTGACATTTGATTCCTTCACCCTGTGACATTTCATTCCTTCTCCCTGTGATATTTTATTTCCTTCTCTCTGTGTCATTTTATTCCCTCTCCCTTTGACATTTTAATCCCTTCTCCCTGTGACATTTTATTCCCTTCTCCCTGTGACAATTTATTCCCTTCTCCCTGTGACATTTCATTCCCTTCTCACTGTGACATTTATTCGCTTCTCCCTGTGACATTTTATTCCTTCTACCTGTGACATGTTATTCCCTCTCCCTGTGATTTTTTATTCTCTCTCCCTGTGAAATTTTATTCCTTTTCCCTTTGATATTTTATTTCCTTTCCCTGTGACATTTTATTCCCTTCTCCCTGTGACATTTAATTCCCTCTCCCTGTGACATTTAATTAGCTTCTCCCTGTGACATTTTATTCCCTTCTCCCTGTGACATTTTATTCCCTTCACCCTGTGACATTTTATTCCCTTCTCCCTGTGTCTTTTTATTCCCTTCTCCCTGTGACATTTTATTCCCTTCTCCATGTGACATTTTATTCCCTTCTCCCTGTGACATTTCATTCCCTCTCCCTGTGACATTTTATTCCCTCTTCCTGTGACATTTTATTCCCTCTCCATGTGACATTTTATACCCACTCCTGCGACATTTTATTCCCTTCTCCATGTGACATTTTATTCCCTTCTCCCTGTGACATTTCATTCCCTCTCCCTGTGACATTTTATTCCCTCTTCCTGTGACATTTTATTCCCTTCTCCCTGTGACATTTTATTCCCTCTCCCTGTGTCATTTGATTCCTTCACCCTGTGACATTTTATTCCCTCTCCCTGTGACATTTTATTCCCTTATCCCTGTGACATTTTATTCCTTCTCCCTGTGACTTTTTATTCCCTCACCCTGTGACATTTGATTCCTTCACCCTGTGACATTTTATTCCCTCTCCCTGTGACATTTCATTCCTTCTCCCTGTGATATTTTATTTCCTTCTCTCTGTGTCATTTTATTCCCTCTCCCTTTGACATTTTAATCCCTTCTCCCTGTGACATTTTATTCCCTTCTCCCTGTGACAATTTATTCCCTCTCCCTGTGACATTTCATTCCTTCTCCCTGTGATATTTTATTTCCTTCTCTCTGTGTCATTTTATTCCCTCTCCCTTTGACATTTTAATCCCTTCTCCCTGTGACATTTCATTCCCTTCTCCCTGTGACATTTATTCGCTTCTCCCTGTGACATTTTATTCCTTCTCCCTATGACATGTTATTCCCTCTCCCTGTGATTTTTTATTCTCTCTCCCTGTGAAATTTTATTCCTTTTCCCTTTGATATTTTATTTCCTTTCCCTGTGACATTTTATTCCCTTCTCCCTGTGACATTTAATTCCCTCTCCCTGTGACATTTAATTAGCTTCTCCCTGTGACATTTTATTCCCTTCTCCCTGTGACATTTTATTCCCTTCTCCCTGTGACATTTAATTCCCTCTCCCTGTGACATTTAATTAGCTTCTCCCTGTGACATTTTATTCCCTTCACCCTGTGACATTTTATTCCCTCTCCCTGTGACATTTCATTACCTTCTCCCTGTGACATTTTATTCCCTCTCCATGTGACATTTTATACCCATTCCTGCGACATTTTATTCCCTTCTCCATGTGACATTTTACTCCCTCTTCCTCTGACATTTTATTCCCTTCTCCCTGTGACATTTCATTCCCTTCTCCCTGTGACATTTCATTCCCTCTCCCTGTGACATTTTATTCCCTCTTCCTGTGACATTTTATTCCTTCTCCCTGTGACATTTTATTCCCTTCTCCCTGTGACTTTTTATTCCCTCACCCTGTGACATTTGATTCCTTCACCCTCTGACATTTTATTCCCTCTCCATGTGACATTTTACTCCCTCTTCCTCTGACATTTTATTCCCTTCTCCCTGTGACATTTCATTCCCTTCTCCCTGTGACATTTCATTCCCTCTCCCTGTGACATTTTATTCCCTCTCCCTCTGACATTTTAATCCCTTCTCCCTGTGACATTTTATTCCCTTCCTCTGACATTTTGTTCCCTTCTCCCTATGACATTTCATTCCCTCTCCCTGTGACATTTCATTCCCTCTCCCTGTGACGTTTTATTCCCTCTTCCTGTGACATTTTATTCCCTTCTCCCTGTGACATTTCATTCCCTCTCCCTGTGACATTTCATTCCCTCCCACTTTGACATTTAATTCTCTATCCCCGTGACATTTAATTCCCTCTCGCTGTGAAATTTTATTCCCTCTTCCTGTGACTTTTTATTCCCTCTCCCTGTGATTTTTTATTCCCTCTCCCTGTTAAATTTAATTCCTTCTCCCTGTGATTTTTTTTCCTTCTCTCTGTTACATTTTATTCCCTCTCCCTTTGACATTTTATTCCTTTCTCCGAGTGACATTTTATTCCTTTCTCCCTGTGACATTTTATTCCCTTCTCACTTTGACATTTTATTCCTTCTCCCTGTGACATTTTATTCCTTCTCCCTGTGACATTTTCTTCCATCTCCCTGTGATTTTTTATTCCCTCCCACCTTGACATTTCATTCCCTCTCCCTGTGACATTTTATTCCTTTCTCCGAGTGACATTTTATTCCTTTCTCCCTGTGACATTTTATTCCCTTCTCACTTTGACATTTTATTCCTTCTCCCTTTGACATTTTATTCCCTCTCCATGTGACATTTTATACCCACTCCTCCGACATTTTATTCCCTTCTCCATGTGACATTTTATTCCCTCTTCCTCTGACATTTTATTCCCTTCTCCCTGTGACATTTCATTCCCTCTCCCTGTGACATTTTATTCCCTCTTCCTGTGACATTTTATTCCCTTCTCCCTGTGACATTTTATTCCCTCTCCCTGTGTCATTTGATTCCTTCACCCTGTGACATTTTATTCCCTCTCCCTGTGACATTTTATTCCCTTATCCCTGTGACATTTTATTCCTTCTCCCTGTGACTTTTTATTCCCTCACCCTGTGACATTTGATTCCTTCACCCTGTGACATTTCATTCCTTCTCCCTGTGATATTTTATTTCCTTCTCTCTGTGTCATTTTATTCCCTCTCCCTTTGACATTTTAATCCCTTCTCCCTGTGACATTTTATTCCCTTCTCCCTGTGACAATTTATTCCCTTCTCCCTGTGACATTTCATTCCCTTCTCACTGTGACATTTATTCGCTTCTCCCTGTGACATTTTATTCCTTCTACCTGTGACATGTTATTCCCTCTCCCTGTGATTTTTTATTCTCTCTCCCTGTGAAATTTTATTCCTTTTCCCTTTGATATTTTATTTCCTTTCCCTGTGACATTTTATTCCCTTCTCCCTGTGACATTTAATTCCCTCTCCCTGTGACATTTAATTAGCTTCTCCCTGTGACATTTTATTCCCTTCTCCCTGTGACATTTTATTCCCTTCACCCTGTGACATTTTATTCCCTTCTCCCTGTGTCTTTTTATTCCCTTCTCCCTGTGACATTTTATTCCCTCTCCATGTGACATTTTATACCCATTCCTGCGACATTTTGTTCCCTTCTCCATGTGACATTTTATTCCCTCTTCCTCTGACATTTTATTCCCTTCTCCCTGTGACATTTCATTCCCTCTCCCTGTGACATTTTATTCCCTCTCCCTGTGACATTTCATTCCCTTCTCCCTGTGACATTTCATTCCCTTCTCCCTGTGACATTTCATTCCCTCTCCCTGTGACATTTTATTCCCTCTTCCTGTGACATTTTATTCCCTTCTCCCTGTGACATTTTATTCCCTCTCCCTGTGACATTTTATTCCTTCTCCCTGTGACATTTTATTCCCTTCTCCCTGTGACTTTTTATTCCCTCACCCTGTGACATTTGATTCCTTCACCCTGTGACATTTTATTCCCTCTCCATGTGACATTTCATTCCTTCTCCCTGTGATATTTTATTTCCTTCTCTCTGTGTCATTTTATTCAATCTCCCTCTGACATTTTAATCCCTTCTCCCTGTGACATTTTATTCCCTTCCTCTGACATTTTGTTCCCTTCTCCCTATGACATTTCATTCCCTTCTCCCTGTGACATTTTATTCCCTTGTCCATGTGACATTTCATTCCTTCTCCCTGTGACATTTTATTCCCTTCTCCCAGTGACATTTTATTCGCCTTTCCCTGTGACATTATATTCCCTTTTCACTGTGACATTTTTTCCTTTCTCCCTGTGACATTTTATTCCCTTCTCCCTATGACATTTTATTCGCACTTCCTGTGACATTTCATTCCCTTCTCCCCGTGACATTTTATTCCCTTCTCACTGTGACATTTATTCGCTTCTCCCTGTGACATTTTATTCCCTCTCCCTGTGACATTTTATTCCTTCTCCCTGTGACATTTTGTTCCCTTCTCCCTGTGACATGTTATTCCCCTCTCTCAGTTACATTTCATTCCCTTCTCCCTGTGACATTTCATTCCCACTCCCCGTGACAATTTATTGCCTCTCCCTTTGAAATTTTATTCCCTCGTCCTGTGACTTTTTATTCCCTTCTCCCTGTCACATTTTATTGCCTCTCCCTGTGATTTTTTATTCCCTCTCCCTGTGAAATTTTATTCCTTTTCCCTGTGATATTTTATTTCCTTCTCCCTGTGACATTTTATTCCTTTTCCCTGTGATATTTTATTTCCTTCTCCCTGTGACATTTTATTCCCTCTCCCTGTGACATTTTATTCCTTTTCCCTGTGATATTTTATTTCCTTCTCCCTGTGACATTTCATTCCCTCCCCCCGTGACATTTTATTCCTTCACCCTGTGACATTTTATTCCCTCTCCCTGTGACATTTGATTCCTTCACCCTGTGACATTTTATCCCTTCTCCATGTGACATTTCATTCCTTCTCCCTGTGACATTTGATGCCCTCTCCCTGTGACATTTTATTCCTTCTCCATGTGACATTTCATTCCCTCTCCCTGTGACATTTTATTCCCTCTTCCTGTGACATTTTATTCCCTCTCCCTGTGACATTTGATTCGCTTCTCCCTGTGACCTTTTATTCCCTACTCCCTGTGACATTTTATTCTCTCACCCTGTGACATTTTATTCCCTCTCCCTGTGACATTTTATTCCCTTCTCCCTGTGACATTTAATTCCCTCTCCCTGTGACATTTGATTCCTTCTCCCTGTGACATTTTATTCCCTCTCCCTGTGACATTTTATTCCCTTCCCCAGTGACATTTTATTCGCCTTTCCCTGTGACATTTCATTCCCTCTCTCTGTGACATTTTATTCCCTTCTCTATGTGACATTTTATTCCCTTCTCCCTGTGACATTTCATTCCCTCTCTCTGTGACATTTTATTCCCTTCTCCATGTGACATTTCATTCCTTCTCCCTGTGACATTTGATTCCCTCTCCCTGTGACATTTAATTCCCTTCTCCCTGTGACATTTTATTCCCTTCTCCCAGTGACATTTTATTCCCTTCTCGATGTGACATTTTATTCCCTCTTCCTCTGACATTTTATTCCCTTCTCCCTGTGACATTTAATTCCCTCTCCCTATGACATTTTATTCCCTCTCCCTGTGACATTTCATTCCCTCCCCCAGAGACATTTCTTTCCCTTCTCCCTGTGACATTTTAATCCCTCTACCTGTCACATTTTTTTGCTCTCCCTGTGATTTTTTATTCCCTCTCCCTGTGAAATTTTATTCCTTTTCCCTGTGATATTTTATTTCCTTCTCCATGTGACATTTTATTCCCTTCTCCCTGTGACATTTCATTCCCTCTCCCTGTGACATTTTATTCCTTCACCCTGTGACATTTTATTCCCTCTCCCTGTGACATTTGATTCCTTCTCCATGTGACATTTCATTCCCTCTCCCTGTGACATTTTATTCCTTCTCCATGTGACATTTCATTCCCTCTCCCTGTGACATTTTATTCCCTCTCCCTGTGACATTTTATTCCCTTCTCCCTGTGACATTTGATTCCTTCACCCTGTGACATTTTATTCCCTCTCCCTGTGACATTTTATTCCCTTCTCCATGTGACATTTCATTCTTTCTCCCTGTGACATTTGATTCCCTCTCCCTGTGACATATAATTCCCTTCTCCCTGTGACATTTTATTCCTTCTCCATGTGACATTTCATTCCCTCTCCCTGTGACATTTTATTCCCTCTCCCTGTGACATTTTATTCCCTTCTCCCTGTGACATTTGATTCCTTCACCCTGTGACATTTTATTCCCTCTCCCTGTGACATTTTATTCCCTTCTCCATGTGACATTTCATTCTTTCTCCCTGTGACATTTGATTCCCTCTCCCTGTGACATATAATTCCCTTCTACCAGTGACATTTTATTCGCCTTTCCCTGTGACATTATATTCCTTCTCACTGTGACATTTTTTCCTTTCTCCCTGTGACATTTTATTCCCTTCTCCCTGTGACATTTTCTTCCCTCTCCCTGTGATTTTTTATTCCCTCTCCCTGTGACATTTCTTTCCCTTCTCCCTGTGACATATCATCCCCTCTCCCTGTGACATTTTATTCCCTTCTCACTGTGACATTTCATTCTCTTCTCCCTGTGACATTTTATTCCCTTGTCCATGTGACATTTCATTCCTTCTCCCTGTGACATTTTATTCCCTTCTCCCAGTGACATTTTATTCGCCTTTCCCTGTGACATTATATTCCCTTTCACTGTGACATTTTTTCCTTTCTCCCTGTGACATTTTATTCCCTTCTCCCTATGACATTTTATTCCCACTTCCTGTGACATTTCATTCCCTTCTCCCCGTGACATTTTATTCCCTTCTCACTGTGACATTTATTCGCTTCTCCCTGTGACATTTTATTCCTTCTCCCTGTGACATTTTGTTCCCTTCTCCCTGTGACATGTTATTCCCCTCTCTCAGTTACATTTCATTCCCTTCTCCCTGTGACATTTCATTCCCACTCCCCGTGACAATTTATTGCCTATCCCTTTGAAATTTTATTCCCTCGTCCTGTGACTTTTTATTCCCTTCTCCCTGTCACATTTTATTGCCTCTCCCTGTGATTTTTTATTCCCTCTCCCTGTGAAATTTTATTCCTTTTCCCTGTGATATTTTATTTCCTTCTCCCTGTGACATTTTATTCCCTTTTCACTGTGACATTTAATTCCCTCTCCCTGTGTCATTTTATTCCTTCACCCTGTGACATTTTATTCCCTCTCCCTGTGACATTTGATTCCTTCACCCTGTGATATTTTATTCCCTCTCCCTGTGACATTTTATTCCCTTCTCCATGTGACATTTTATTCCTTCTCCCTGTGACATTTTATTCCCTCTCCCTGTGAAATTTTATTCCTTCTTCCTGTGACTTTTTATTCCCTTCTCCCTGTCACATTTTATTGCTCTCCCTGTGATTTTTTATTCCCTCTCCGTGTGAAATTTTATTCCTTTTCCCTGTGATATTTTATTTCCTTCTCCCTGTGACATTTTATTCCCTTCTCCCTGTGACATTTCATTCCCTCTCCCTGTGACATTTTATTCCTTCACCCTGTGACATTTTATTCCCTCTCCCTGTGACATTTGATTCCTTCACCCTGTGACATTTTATTCCCTCTCCCTGTGACATTTTATTCCCTCTCCCTGTGACATTTTATTCCCTTCTCCATGTGACATTTTATTCCCTTCTCCATGTGACATTTCATTCCTTCTCCCTGTGACATTTGATGCCCTCTCCCTGTGATTTTTAATTCCCTTCTCCCTGTGACATTTTATTCCCTCTCCCTGTGACATTTTATTCCCTTCTCCCTGTGACATTTTCTTCCCTCTCCCTGTGACATTTTATTACCTCTCCATGTGACATTTCATTCCCTCTCCCTGTGACATTTTATTCCCTCTTCCTGTGACATTTTATTACCTCTCCCTGTGACATTTTATTTCCTTCTCCCTGTGACATTTCATTCCCTCTCCCTGTGACATTTTATTCCTTCACCCTGTGACATTTCATTCCCTCTCCCTGTGACATTTTATTCCTTCACCCTGTGACATTTTATTCCCTTCTCCCTGTGACATTTTATTCCTTCTCCATGTGACATTTCATTCCCTCTCCATGTGACATTTCATTCCCTCTCCCTGTGACATTTCATTCCCTCCCCCAGAGACATTTCTTTCCCTTCTCCCTGTGGCATTTTATTCCCTCTACCTGTCACATTTTATTGCTCTCCCTGTGATTTTTTATTCCCTCTCCCTGTGTAATTTTATTCCTTTTCCCTGTGATATTTTATTTCCTTCTCCCTGTGACATTTCATTCCCTCTCCCTGTGACATTTTATTCCTTCACCCTGTGACATTTTATTCCCTCTCCCTGTGACATTTGATTCCTTCACCCTGTGACATTTTATTCCTTATCCCTGTGACATTTTATTCCCTTCTCCATGTGACATTTTATTCCCTCTCCCTGTGACATTTCATTCCCTCTCCCTGTGACATTTTATTCCTTCACCCTGTGACATTTTATTCCCTCTCCCTGTGACATTTGATTCCTTCACCCTCTGACATTTTATTCCCTCTCCCTGTGACATTTGATTCCTTCTCCCTGTGACATTTTATTCCCTCTTCCTGTGACATTTTATTCCCTCTCCCTGTGACATTTGATTCGCTTCTCCCTGTGACCTTTTATTCCCTTCTCCCTGTCACATTTTATTCCTTCACCCTGTGACATTTTATTCCCTCTCCCTGTGACATTTTATTCCCTTCTCCCTGTGACATTTAATTCCCTCTCCCTGTGACATTTGATTCCTTCTCCCTGTGACATTTTATTCCCTCTCCCTGTGACATTTTATTCCCTCTCCCTGTGACATTTTATTCCCTTCTCCATGTGACATTTCATTCCTTCTCCCTGTGACATTTGATTCCCTCTCCCTGTGACATTTTATTCCCTTCTCCCAGTGACATTTTATTCGCCTTTCCCTGTGACATTATATTCCCTTCTCACTGTGACATTTTTTCCTTTCTCCCTGTGACATTTTATTCCCTTCTCCCTATGACATTTTATTCCCTTCTCCCTGTGACATTTTATTCCCTTCTCTCTGTGACATTTCATTCCCTTCTCCCTGTGACATTTTATTCCCTTCTCCCTGTGACATTTTATTCCTTCTCCCTGTGACTTTTTATTCCCTTTTCCCTGTGACATTTTCTTCCCTCTCCCTGTCATTTTTTATTCCCTCTCCCTGTGACATTTCATTCCCTCCCACTTTGACATTTCATTCTCTTCTCCCTGTGACATTTTATTCCTTCTCCCTGTGACATTTCATTCGCTCCCCCTGTGACATTTCATTCCCTCTCCCTGTGACATTTCATTCCTTCTCCCTGTGATATTTTATTTCCTTCTCTCTGTATAATTTTTTTCCCTCTCCCTTTGACATTTTATTCCCTTCTCCTAGTGACATTTCTTTCCCTTCTCCCTGTGACATTTCATTTTCTCCACCTGTCACATTTTATTGCTCTCCCTGTGATTTTTTATTCCCTCTCCCTGTGAAATTTTATTCCTTTTCCCTGTGATATTTTATTTCCTTCTCCCTGTGACATTTTATTCCCTTCTCCCTGTGACATTTCATTCCCTCTCCCTGTGACATTTTATTCCTTCACCCTGTGACATTTTATTCCCTCTCCATGTGACATTTCATTCCTTCTCCCTGTGACATTTTATTCCTTCACCCTGTGACATTTTATTCCCTCTCCATGTGACATTTCATTCCCTCTCCCTGTGACATTTTATTCCCTCTTCCTGTGACATTTAATTCCCTCTCCCTGTGACATTTGATTCCTTCTCCCTGTGACATTTTATTCCCTCTCCCTGTGACATTTTATTCCCTTCTCCATGTGACATTTCATTCCTTCTCCCTGTGACATTTCATTCCCTCTCACTGTGACATTTAATTCCCTTCTCCCTGTGACCTTTTATTCCCTTCTCCCTGTGACATTTTATTCCTTCACCCTGTGACATTTTATTCCCTCTCCCTGTGACATTTTATTCCCTTCTCCCTGTGAAATTTAATTCCCTCTCCCTGTGACATTTGATTCCTTCTCCCTGTGACATTTTATTCCCTCTCCCTGTGACATTTTATTCCCTTCTCCATGTGACATTTCATTCCTTCTCCCTGTGACATTTGATTCCCTCTCACTGTGACATTTAATTCCCTTCTCCCTGTGACATTTTATTCCCTTCCCCAGTGACATTTTATTCGCCTTTCCCTGTGACATTATATTCCCTTCTCACTGTGACATTTTTTCCTTTCCCCCTGTGACATTTTATTCCCTTCTCCCTATGACATTTTATTCCCACTCTCTGTGACATTTCATTCCCTTCTCCCTGTGACATTTTATTCCCTTCTCCCTGTGACATTTTATTCCTTCTCCCTGTTAATTTTTATTACCTTTTCCCTGTGACATTTTCTTCCCTCTCCCTGTCATTTTTTATTCCCTCTCCCTGTGACATTTCATTCCCTCCCACTTTGAAATTTTATTCCCTTCTCCCTGTGACATTTAATTCCCTCTCCCTGTGACATTTGATTCCTTCACCCTGTGACATTTGATTCCTTCACCCTGTGACATTTTATTCCCTCTCCCTGTGACATTTTATTCCCTTCTCCATGTGACATTTCATTGCTTCTCCCTGTGACATTTTATTCCCTTCTCCCTATGACATTTTATTCCCACTCTCTGTGACATTTCATTCCCTTCTCCCTGTGACATTTTATTCCTTCTCCCTGTGACTTTTTATTCCCTTTTCCCTGTGACATTTTCTTCCCTCTCCCTGTCATTTTTTATTCCCTCTCCCTGTGACATTTCATTCCCTCCCACTTTGACATTTCATTCTCTTCTCCCTGTGACATTTTATTCCTTCTCCCTGTGACATTTCATTCGCTCCCCCTGTGACATTTCATTCGCTCCCCTGAGACATTTCTTTCCCTTCACCCTGTGACATTTCATTCCCTTTCCCTGTGACATTTTATTCCCTTCTCCATGTGACATTTTATTCCCTCTTCCTTTGACAATTTATTCCCTTCTCCATGTGACATTTTATTCCCTTCTCCATGTGACATTTTATTCCCTTCTCCATGTGACATTTCATTCCTTCTCCCTGTGACATTTGATGCCCTCTCCCTGTGATTTTTAATTCCCTTCTCCCTGTGACATTTTATTCCCTCTCCCTGTGACATTTTATTCCCTTCTCCCTGTGACATTTTCTTCCCTCTCCCTGTGACATTTTATTACCTCTCCATGTGACATTTCATTCCCTCTCCCTGTGACATTTTATTCCCTCTTCCTGTGACATTTTATTACCTCTCCCTGTGACATTTTATTTCCTTCTCCCTGTGAAATTTCATTCCCTCTCCCTGTGACATTTTATTCCTTCACCCTGTGACATTTCATTCCCTCTCCCTGTGACATTTTATTCCTTCACCCTGTGACATTTTATTCCCTTCTCCCTGTGACATTTTATTCCTTCTCCATGTGACATTTCATTCCCTCTCCATGTGACATTTCATTCCCTCTCCCTGTGACATTTTATTCCCTCTCCCTGTGACATTTCATTCCCTCCCCCAGAGACATTTCTTTCCCTTCTCCCTGTGGCATTTTATTCCCTCTACCTGTCACATTTTATTGCTCTCCCTGTGATTTTTTATTCCCTCTCCCTGTGTAATTTTATTCCTTTTCCCTGTGATATTTTATTTCCTTCTCCCTGTGACATTTCATTCCCTCTCCCTGTGACATTTTATTCCTTCACCCTGTGACATTTTATTCCCTCTCCCTGTGACATTTGATTCCTTCACCCTGTGACATTTTATTCCTTATCCCTGTGACATTTTATTCCCTTCTCCATGTGACATTTTATTCCCTCTCCCTGTGACATTTCATTCCCTCTCCCTGTGACATTTTATTCCTTCACCCTGTGACATTTTATTCCCTCTCCCTGTGACATTTGATTCCTTCACCCTCTGACATTTTATTCCCTCTCCCTGTGACATTTGATTCCTTCTCCCTGTGACATTTTATTCCCTCTTCCTGTGACATTTTATTCCCTCTCCCTGTGACATTTGATTCGCTTCTCCCTGTGACCTTTTATTCCCTTCTCCCTGTCACATTTTATTCCTTCACCCTGTGACATTTTATTCCCTCTCCCTGTGACATTTTATTCCCTTCTCCCTGTGACATTTAATTCCCTCTCCCTGTGACATTTGATTCCTTCTCCCTGTGACATTTTATTCCCTCTCCCTGTGACATTTTATTCCCTCTCCCTGTGACATTTTATTCCCTTCTCCATGTGACATTTCATTCCTTCTCCCTGTGACATTTGATTCCCTCTCCCTGTGACATTTTATTCCCTTCTCCCAGTGACATTTTATTCGCCTTTCCCTGTGACATTATATTCCCTTCTCACTGTGACATTTTTTCCTTTCTCCCTGTGACATTTTATTCCCTTCTCCCTATGACATTTTATTCCCTTCTCCCTGTGACATTTTATTCCTTCTCCCTGTGACATTATATTCCCTTCTCTCTGTGACATTTCATTCCCTTCTCCCTGTGACATTTTATTCCCTTCTCCCTGTGACATTTTATTCCTTCTCCCTGTGACTTTTTATTCCCTTTTCCCTGTGACATTTTCTTCCCTCTCCCTGTCATTTTTTATTCCCTCTCCCTGTGACATTTCATTCCCTCCCACTTTGACATTTCATTCTCTTCTCCCTGTGACATTTTATTCCTTCTCCCTGTGACATTTCATTCGCTCCCCCTGTGACATTTCATTCCCTCTCCCTGTGACATTTCATTCCTTCTCCCTGTGATATTTTATTTCCTTCTCTCTGTATAATTTTTTTCCCTCTCCCTTTGACATTTTATTCCCTTCTCCTAGTGACATTTCTTTCCCTTCTCCCTGTGACATTTCATTTTCTCCACCTGTCACATTTTATTGCTCTCCCTGTGATTTTTTATTCCCTCTCCCTGTGAAATTTTATTCCTTTTCCCTGTGATATTTTATTTCCTTCTCCCTGTGACATTTTATTCCCTTCTCCCTGTGACATTTCATTCCCTCTCCCTGTGACATTTTATTCCTTCACCCTGTGACATTTTATTCCCTCTCCATGTGACATTTCATTCCTTCTCCCTGTGACATTTCATTCCCTCTCCCTGTGACATTTTATTCCCTCTTCCTGTGACATTTAATTCCCTCTCCCTGTGACATTTGATTCCTTCTCCCTGTGACATTTTATTCCCTCTCCCTGTGACATTTTATTCCCTTCTCCATGTGACATTTCATTCCTTCTCCCTGTGACATTTCATTCCCTCTCACTGTGACATTTAATTCCCTTCTCCCTGTGACCTTTTATTCCCTTCTCCCTGTGACATTTTATTCCTTCACCCTGTGACATTTTATTCCCTCTCCCTGTGACATTTTATTCCCTTCTCCCTGTGAAATTTAATTCCCTCTCCCTGTGACATTTGATTCCTTCTCCCTGTGACATTTTATTCCCTCTCCCTGTGACATTTTATTCCCTTCTCCATGTGACATTTCATTCCTTCTCCCTGTGACATTTGATTCCCTCTCACTGTGACATTTAATTCCCTTCTCCCTGTGACATTTTATTCCCTTCCCCAGTGACATTTTATTCGCCTTTCCCTGTGACATTATATTCCCTTCTCACTGTGACATTTTTTCCTTTCCCCCTGTGACATTTTATTCCCTTCTCCCTATGACATTTTATTCCCACTCTCTGTGACATTTCATTCCCTTCTCCCTGTGACATTTTATTCCCTTCTCCCTGTGACATTTTATTCCTTCTCCCTGTTAATTTTTATTACCTTTTCCCTGTGACATTTTCTTCCCTCTCCCTGTCATTTTTTATTCCCTCTCCCTGTGACATTTCATTCCCTCCCACTTTGAAATTTTATTCCCTTCTCCCTGTGACATTTAATTCCCTCTCCCTGTGACATTTGATTCCTTCACCCTGTGACATTTTATTCCTTCACCCTGTGACATTTTATTCCCTCTCCCTGTGACATTTTATTCCCTTCTCCATGTGACATTTCATTCCTTCTCCCTGTGACATTTTATTCCCTTCTCCCTATGACATTTTATTCCCACTCTCTGTGACATTTCATTCCCTTCTCCCTGTGACATTTTATTCCTTCTCCCTGTGACTTTTTATTCCCTTTTCCCTGTGACATTTTCTTCCCTCTCCCTGTCATTTTTTATTCCCTCTCCCTGTGACATTTTATTCCCTTCTCCCTATGACATTTTATTCCCACTCTCTGTGACATTTCATTCCCTTCTCCCTGTGACATTTTATTCCCTTCTCCCTGTGACATTTTATTCCTTCTCCCTGTTAATTTTTATTACCTTTTCCCTGTGACATTTTCTTCCCTCTCCCTGTCATTTTTTATTCCCTCTCCCTGTGACATTTCATTCCCTCCCACTTTGAAATTTTATTCCCTTCTCCCTGTGACATTTAATTCCCTCTCCCTGTGACATTTGATTCCTTCACCCTGTGACATTTTATTCCCTCTCCCTGTGACATTTTATTCCCTTCTCCATGTGACATTTCATTGCTTCTCCCTGTGACATTTTATTCCCTTCTCCCTATGACATTTTATTCCCACTCTCTGTGACATTTCATTCCCTTCTCCCTGTGACATTTTATTCCTTCTCCCTGTGACTTTTTATTCCCTTTTCCCTGTGACATTTTCTTCCCTCTCCCTGTCATTTTTTATTCCCTCTCCCTGTGACATTTCATTCCCTCCCACTTTGACATTTCATTCTCTTCTCCCTGTGACATTTTATTCCTTCTCCCTGTGACATTTCATTCGCTCCCCCTGTGACATTTCATTCGCTCCCCTGAGACATTTCTTTCCCTTCACCCTGTGACATTTCATTCCCTTTCCCTGTGACATTTTATTCCCTTCTCCATGTGACATTTTATTCCCTCTTCCTCTGACAATTTATTCCCTTCTCCCTGTGACATTTTATTCCCTTCTCCATGTGACATTTTATTCCCTCTCCCTGTGACATTTTATTCCCTTCTCCCTGTGACATTTAATTCCCTCTCCCTGTGACATTTGATTCCTTCTCCCTGTGACATTTTATTCCCTCTCCCTGTGACATTTTATTCCCTTCTCCATGTGACATTTCATTCCTTCTCCCTGTGACATTTGATTCCCTCTCCCTGTGACATTTAATTCCCTTCCCCCTGTGACATTTTATTCTCTTCTCCCAGTGACATTTTTTCCTTTCTCCCTGTGACATTTTATTCCCTTCTCCATATGACATTTTATTCCCACTCTCTGTGACATTTCATTCCCTTCTCCCTGTGACATTTTATTCCCTTCTCCCTGTGACATTTTATTCCTTCTCCCTGTGACTTTTTATTCCCTTTTCCCTGTGACATTTTCTTCCCTCTCCCTGTCATTTTTTATTCCCTCTCCCTGTGACATTTCATTCCCTCCCACTTTGACATTTCATTCTCTTCTCCCTGTGACATTTTATTCCTTCTCCCTGTGACATTTAATTCGCTCCCCCTGTGACATTTCATTCGCTCCCCTGAGACATTTCTTTCCCTTCACCCTGTGACATTTCATTCCCTCTCCCTGTGACATTTTATTCCCTTCTCCATGTGACATTTTATTCCCTCTTCCTCTGACAATTTATTCCCTTCTCCCTGTGACATTTCATTCCCTTCTCCCTGTGACATTTTATTCCCTCTCCCTGTGACATTTCATTCCCTCCCCCAGAGACATTTCTTTCCCTTCTCCCTGTGACATTTTCATCCCTCTCCCTGTGACATTTCATTCCTTCTCCCTGTGATATTTTATTTCCTTCTCTCTGTATAATTTTTTTCCCTCTCCCTTCGACATTTTATTCCCTTCTCCTAGTGACATTTCTTTCCCTTCTCCCTGTGACATTTGATTCCTTCACCCTGTGACATTTCATTCCCTCTCCCTGTGACATTTTATTCCCTCTCCCTGTGACATTTGATTCCTTCAACCTGTGACACTTTATTCCCTCTCCCTGTGACATTTTATTCCCTTCTCCCTGTGACATTTAATTCCCTCTCCCTGTGACATTTGATTCCTTCACCCTGTGACATTTTATTCCCTCTCCCTGTGATATTTTATTCCCTTCTCCATGTGACATTTCATTCCTTCTCCCTGTGACATTTGATTCCCTCTCCCTGTGACATATAATTCCCTTCTCCCTGTGACATTTTATTCCCTTCTCCCTGTGACATTTTATTCGCCTTTCCCTGTGACATTATATTCCCTTCTCACTGTGACATTTTTTCCTTTCTCCCTGTGACATTTTATTCCCTTCTCCCTGTGACATTTTATTCCCTTCTCCCAGTGACATTTTATTCGCCTTTCCCTGTGACATTATATTCCCTTCTCACTGTGACATTTTTTCCTTTCTCCCTGTGATTTTTTATTCCCTCTCCCTGTGACATTTCATTCCCTCCCCTGAGACATTTCTTTCCCTTCTCCCTGTGACATTTTATTCCCTTCTCGATGTGACATTTTATTCCCTCTTCCTCTGACATTTTATTCCCTTCCCCCTGTGACATTTCATTCCCTTCTCCCTGTGACATTTAATTCCCTTCTCCCTGTGACATTTTATTCCCTTCTCCCAGTGACATTTTATTCGCCTTTCCCTGTGACATTTCATTCCCTTCTCCCTATGACATTTTATTCCCACTTCCTGTGACATTTCATTCCCTTCTCCCCGTGACATTTTATTCCCTTCTCACTGTGACTTTTTTTCCCTTCTCCCTGTGACATTTTATTCCCTTCTCACTGTGACATTTATTCGCTTCTCCCTGTGACATTTTATTCCCTCTCCATGTGAGATTTTATTCCTTCTCCCTGTGACATTTTATTCCTTCTCCCTGTGACATTTTGTTCCCTTCTCCCTGTGACATGTTATTCCCCTCTCTCAGTTACATTTCATTCCCTTCTCCCTGTGACATTTTCTTCCCTCTCCCTGTGACATTTCATTCCCTCCCACTTTGACATTTCATTCTCTTCTCCCTGTGACATTTCATTCCCTCCCCCAGAGACATTTCTTTCCCTTCTCCCTGTGACATTTTAATCCCTCTACCTGTCACATTTTATTGCTCTCCCTGTGATTTTTTATTCCCTCTCCCTGTGACATTTTATTCCTTTTCCCTGTGATATTTTATTTCCTTCTCCCTGTGACATTTTATTCCCATCTCCCTGTGACATTTCATTCCCTCTCCCTGTGACATTTTATTCCTTCACCCTGTGACATTTTATTCCCTCTCCCTGTGACATTTTATTCCCTTCTCCATGTGACATTTCATTCCTTCTCCCTGTGACATTTGATGACCTCTCCCTGTGATTTTTAATTCCCTTCTCCCTGTGACATTTTATTCCCTCTCCCTGTGACATTTTATTCCTTCTCTATGTGACATTTCATTCCCTCTCCCTGTGACCTTTTATTCCCTTCTCCCTGTGACATTTTATTCCTTCAACCTGTGAAATTTTATTCCCTCTCCCTGTGACATTTTATTCCCTTCTCCCTGTGACATTTAATTCCCTCTCCCTGTGACTTTTGATTCCTTCACCCTGTGACATTTTATTCCCTCTCCCTGTGACATTTTATTCCCTTCTCCATGTGACATTTCATTCCTTCTCCCTGTGACATTTGATTCCCTCTCCCTGTGACATATAATTCCCTTCTCCCTGTGACATTATATTCCCTTCTCACTGTGACATTTTTTCCTTTCTCCCTGTGACATTTTATTCCCTTCTCCCTGTGACATTTTCTTCCCTCTCCCTGTGATTTTTTATTCCCTCTCCCAGTGACATTTCATTCCCTCCCACTTTGACATTTCATTCTCTTCTCCCTGTGACATTTTATTCCTTCTCCCTGTGACATTTCATTCGCTCCCCCTGTGACATTTCATTCCCTCCCCTGAGACATTTCTTTCCCTTCTCCCTGTGACATTTTATTCCCTTCTCGATGTGACATTTTATTCCCTCTTCCTCTGACATTTTATTCCCTTCTCCCTGCGACATTTCATTCCCTTCTCCCTGTGACATTTAATTCCCTCTCCCTGTGACATTTGATTCCCGCTTCCTGTGACATTTTATTCCCTCTCCCTGTGACATTTTATTCCCTTCTCCCTGTGACATTTGATTCCCTCTCCCTGTGACATTTAATTCCCTTCTCCCTGTGACATTTAATTCCCTTCTCCCTGTGACATTTAATTCCCTTCTCCCTGTGACATTTTATTCCCTTCTCGATGTGACATTTTATTCCCGCTTCCTCTGACATTTTATTCCCTTCTCCCTGCGACATTTCATTCCCTTCTCCCTGTGACATTTAATTCCCTCTCCCTGTGACATTTGATTCCCGCTCCCTGTGACATTTTATTCCCTCTCCCTGTGACATTTTATTCCCTTCTCCCTGTGACATTTGATTCCCTCTCCCTGTGACATTTTTTCCTTTCTCCCTGTGACATTTTATTCCCTTCTCCCTATGACATTTTATTCCCACTTCCTGTGACATTTCATTCCCTTCTCCCCGTGACATTTTATTCCCTTCTCACTGTGACATTTTTTCCCTTCTCCCTGTGACATTTTATTCCCTTCTCACTGTGACATTTATTCGCTTCTCCCTGTGACATTTTATTCCCTCTCCATGTGAGATTCATTCCTTCTCCCTGTGACATTTTATTCCTTCTCCCTGTGACATTTTGTTCCCTTCTCCCTGTGACATGTTATTCCCCTCTCTCAGTTACATTTCATTCCCTTCTCCCTGTGACATTTCATTCCCTCTCCCCGTGACAATTTATTCCCTCTCCCTTTGAAATTTTATTCCATCGTCCTGTGACTTTTTATTCCCTTCTCCCTGTCACATTTTATTGCCTCTCCCTGTGATTTTTTATTCCTTCTCCCTGTGAAATTTTATTCCTTTTCCCTGTGATATTTTATTTCCTTCTCCCTGTGACATTTTATTCCCTTTTCCCTGTGACATTTAATTCCCTCTCCCTGTGACATTTAATTCCCTCTCCCTGTGACATTTGATTCCTTCACCCTGTGACATTTTATTCCCTCTCCCTGTGACATTTTATTCCCTTCTCCATGTGACATTTCATTCCTTCTCCCTGTGACATTTGATTCCCTCTCCCTGTGACATTTAATTCCCTTCTCACTGTGACATTTTTTCCTTTCTCCCTGTGACATTTTATTCCCACTCTCTGTGACATTTCATTCCCTTCTCCCTGTGACATTTTATTCCCTTCTCCCTGTGACATTTTATTCCTTCTCCCTGTGACTTTTTATTCCCTTCTCCCTGTGACATTTTCTTCCCTCTCCCTGTGATTTTTTATTCCCTCTCCCTGTGACATTTCATTCCCTCCCACTTTGACATTTCATTCTCTTCTCCCTGTGACATTTTATTCATTCTCCCTGTGACATTTCATTCCCTCCCCTGAGACATTTCTTTCCCTTCTCCCTGTGACATTTCTTTCCCTCTCCCTGTGACATTTTATTCCCTCTCCCTGTGACATTTCATTCCCTCCTCTGAGACATTTCTTTCCCTTCTCCCTGTGACATTTCTTTCCCTCTCCCTGTGACATTTTATTCCCTCTCCCTGTGACATTTCATTCCCTCTCCCTGTGATATTTTATTCCCTCTCCCTGTGACATTTGATTCGCTTCTCCCTGTGACATTTCATTCCCTCTCCCTGTGACATTTTATTCCCTTCTCCCTGTGACATTTTATTCCTTCTCCCTGTGACTTTTTATTCCCTTCTCCCTGTGACATTTTCTTCCCTCTCCCTGTGATTTTTTATTCCCTCTCCCTGTGACATTTCATTCCCTCCCACTTTGACATTTCATTCTCTTCTCCCTGTGACATTTTATTCATTCTCCCTGTGACATTTCATTCGCTCCCCTGAGACATTTCTTTCCATTCTCCCTGTGACATTTCATTCCCTCTCCCTGTGACATTTTATTCCCTTCTCCATGTGATATTTTATTCCCTCTTCCTCTGACATTTTATTCCCTTCTCCCTGTGACATTTCATTCCCTTCTCCCTGTGACATTTAATTACCTCTCCCTTTGACATTTTATTCCCTCTCCCTGTGACATTTCATTCCCTCCCCCAGAGACATTTCTTTCCCTTCTCCCTGTGACATTTTAATCCCTCTACCTGTAACATTTTATTGTTCTCCCTGTGATTTTTTATTCCCTCTCCCTGTGAAATTTTATTCCTTTTCCCTGTGATATTTTATTTCCATCTCCCTGTGACATTTTATTCCCTTCTCCCTGTGACATTTCATTCCCTCTCCCTGTGACATTTTATTCCTTCACCCTGTGACATTTTATTCCCTCTCCCTGTGACATTTGATTCCTTCACCCTGTGACATTTTATTCCCTCTCCCTGTGACATTTTATTCCCTTCTCCATGTGACATTTCATTCCTTCTCCCTGTGACATTTGATGCCCTCTCCCTGTGATTTTTAATTCCCTTCTCCCTGTGACATTTTATTCCCTCTCCCTGTGACATTTTATTCCTTCTCCATGTGACATTTCATTCCCTCTCCCTGTGACATTTTATTCCCTCTCCCTGTTTCATTTTATTCCCTTCTCCCTGTGACATTTCATTCCCTCTCCCTGTGACATTTTATTCCTTCACCCTGTGACATTTTATTCCCTCTCCCTGTGACATTTTATTCCCTTCTCCATGTGACATTTCATTCCTTCTCCCTGTGACATTTGATTCCCTCTCCCTGTGACATATAATTCCCTTCTCCCTGTGACATTTTATTCCCTTCTCCCAATGACATTTTATTCGCCTTTCCCTGTGACATTATATTCCCTTCTCACTGTGACATTTTTTCCTTTCTCCCTGTGACATTTTATTCCCTTCTCCCTTTGACATTTTATTCCCACTCTCTGTGACATTTCATTCCCTTCTCCCTGTGACATTTTATTCCCTTCTCCCTGTGACATTTTATTCCTTCTCCCTGTGACTTTTTATTCCCTTCTCCCTGTGACATTTTCTTCCCTCTCCCTGTGATTTTTTATTCCCTCTCCCTGTGACATTTCATTCGCTCCCACTTTGACATTTCATTCTCTTCTCCGTGACATTTTATTCATTCTCCCTGTGACATTTCATTCGCTCCCCCTGTGACATTTCATTCCCTCCCCTGAGACATTTCTTTCCCTTCTCGCTGTGACATTTCATTCCCTCTCCCTGTGACATTTTATTCCCTTCTCCATGTGACATTGCATTCCTTCTCCCTGAGACATTTGATGCCCTCTCCCTGTGATTTTTAATTCCCTTCTCCCTGTGACATTTAATTCCCTCTCCCTGTGACATTTTATTCCTTCTCCATGTGACATTTCATTCCCTCTCCCTGTGACATTTTATTCCCTCTTCCTGTGACCTTTTATTCCCTTCTCCCTGTGACATTTTATTACTTCAACCTTTGACATTTTATTCCCTCTCCCTGTGACATTTTATTCCCTTCTCCCTGTGACATTTAATTCCCTCTCCCTGTGACATTTGATTCCTTCACCCTGTGACATTTTATTCCCTCTCCCTGTGACATATAATTCCCTTCTCCCTGTGACATTTTATTCCCTTCACCCAGTGACATTTTATTCGCCTTTCCCTGTGACATTATATTCCCTTCTCACTGTGACATTTTTTCCTTTCTTCCTGTGACATTTTATTCCCTTCTCCCTATGACATTTCATTCCCTCTCCCTGTGACATTTCATTCCCTCCCACTTTGACATTTAATTCTCTATCCGCGTGACATTTAATTCCCTCTCGCTGTGAAATTTTATTCCCTCTTCCTGTGACTTTTTATTCCCTTCTCCCTGTGACATTTTCTTCCCTCTCCCTGTGATTTTTTATTCCCTCTCCCTGTGACATTTCATTCCCTCCCACTTTGACATTTCATTCTCTTCTCCCTGTGACATTTTATTCCTTCTCCCTGTGACATTTCATTCCCTCTCCCTGTGACATTTTATTCCCTTCTCCCTGTGACATTTTATTCCCTTCTCGATGTGACATTTTATTACCTCTTCCTCTGACATTTTATTCCCTTCTCCCTGTGACATTTCATTCCCTTCTCCCTGTGACATTTGATTCCCTCTCCCTGTGACATTTCATTCCCTCTCCCTGTGACATTTTATTCCCTTCTCCATGTGACATTTGATTCCTTCTCCCTGTGACATTTGATTCCCTCTCCCTGTGACATTTAATTCCCTTCTCCCTGTGACATTTTATTCCCTTCTCCCAGTGACATTTTATTCGCCTTTCCCTGTGACATTATATTCCCTTCTCACTGTGACATTTTTTCCTTTCTCCCTGTGACATTTTATTCCCTTCTCCCTATGACATTTTATTCCCACTTCCTGTGACATTTCATTCCCTTCTCCCCGTGACATTTTATTCCCTTCTCACTGTGACATTTATTCGCTTCTCCCTGTGACATTTTATTCCCTCTCCCTGTGAGATTTTATTCCTTCTCCCTGTGACATTTTATTCCTTCTCCCTGTGACATTTTGTTCCCTTCTCCCTGTGACATGTTATTCCCCTCTCTCAGTTACATTTCTTTCCCTTCTCCCTGTGACATTTTCTTCCCTCTCCCTGTGATTTTTCATTCCCTCTCCCTGTGACATTTCATTCCCTCCCACTTTGACATTTCATTCTCTTCTCCCTGTGACATTTTATTCATTCTCCTTGTGACATTTCATTCGCTCCCCCTGTGACATTTCATTGCCTCCCGTGAGACATTTCTTTCCCTTCTCCCTGTGACATTTCATTCCCTCTCCCTGTGACATTTTATTCCCTTCTCCATGTGACATTTTATTCCCTCTTCCTCTGACATTTTATTCCCTTCTCCCTGTGACATTTCATTCCCTTCTCCCTGTGACATTTAATTCCCTCTCCCTGTGACATTTTAGTCCCTCTCCCTGTGACATTTCTTTCCCTTCTCCCTGTGACATTTTAATCCCTCTACCTGTCACATTTTTTTGCTCTCCCTGTGATTTTTTATTCCCTCTCCCTGTGAAATTTTATTCCTTTTCCCTGTGATATTTTATTTCCTTCTCCATGTGACATTTTATTCCCTTCTCCCTGTGACATTTCATTCCCTCTCCCTGTGACATTTTATTCCTTCACCCTGTGACATTTTATTCCCTCTCCCTGTGACATTTGATTCCTTCACCCTGTGACATTTTATTCCCTCTCCCTGTGACATTTTATTCCCTTCTCCATGTGACATTTCATTCCTTCTCCCTGTGACATTTCATTCCCTCTCCCTGTGACATTTCATTCCCTCTCCCTGTGACATCTTATTCCCTCTTCCTGTGACCTTTTATTCCCTTCTCCCTGTGACATTTTATTCCTTCTCCCTGTGACATTTTATTCCCTCTCCCTGTGACATTTTATTCCCTTCTCCATGTGACATTTCATTCCTTCTCCCTGTGACATTTGATGCCCTCTCCCTGTGATTTTTAATTCCCTTCTCCCTGTGACATTTTATTCCTTCTCCATGTGACATTTCATTCCCTCTCCCAGTGACATTTCATTCCCTCTCCCTGTGACATTTCATTCCCTCTCCCTGTGATATTTTATTCCCTTCTCCCTGTGACATTTTATTCCTTCACCCTGTGACATTTTATTCCCTCTCCCTGTGACATTTAATTCCCTCTCCCTGTGACATTTGATTCCTTCACCCTGTGACATTTTATTCCCTTTCCCTGTGACATTTTATTCCCTTCTCCATGTGACATTTCATTCTTTCTCCCTGTGACATTTGATTCCCTCTCCCTGTGACATATAATTCCCTTCTCCCTTTGACATTTTATACCCTTCTACCAGTGACATTTTATTCGCCTTTCCCTGTGACATTATATTCCTTCTCACTGTGACATTTTTTCCTTTCTCCCTGTGACATTTTATTCCCTTCTCCCTGTGACATTTCTTTCCCTTCTCCCTGTGACATATCATCCCCTCTCCCTGTGACATTTTATTCCCTTCTCCCTGTGACATTTCATTCCCTTCTCCCTGTGACATTTAATTCCCTCTCCCTGTGACATTTTATTCCCTCTCCCTGTGACATTTTATTCCCTTCTCCCAGTGACATTTTATTCGCCTTTCCCTGTGACATTATATTCCCTTCTCATTGTGACATTTTATTCCTACACCCTGTGACATTTTATTCCCTCTCACTGTGACATTTGATTCCTTCACCCTGTGACATTTTATTCCCTCTCCCTGTGACATTTTATTCCCTTCTCCATGTGACATTTCATTCCTTCTCCCTGTGACATTTGATGCCCTCTCCCTGTGATTTTTAATTCCCTTCTCCCTGTGACATTTAATTCCCTCTCCCTGTGACATTTTATTCCTTCTCCATGTGACATTTCATTCCCTCGCCCTGTGACATTTTATTCCCTCTTCCTGTGACATTTTATTCCCTCTCCCTGTGACATTTGATTCCTTCACCCAGTGACATTTTATTCCCTCTCTCTGTGATATTTTATTCCCTTCTCCATGTGACATTTCATTCCTTCTCCCTGTGACATTTGATTCCCTCTCCCTGTGACATATAATTCCCTTCTCCCTGTAACATTTTATTCCCTTCTCCCAGTGACATTTTATTCGCCTTTCCCTGTGACATTATATTCCCTTCTCACTGTGACATTTTTTCCTTTCTCCCTGTGACATTTTATTCCCTTCTCCCTGTGACATATTCTTCCCTCTCCCTGTGATTTTTTATTCCCTCTCCCTGTGACATTTCATTCCCTCCCACTTTGACATTTCATTCTCTTCTCCCTGTGACATTTTATTCCTTCTCCCTGTGACATTTCATTCCCTCCCCTGAGACATTTTATTCCCTTCTCGATGTGACATTTTATTCCCTCTTCCTCTGACATTTTATTCCCTTCTCCCTGTGACATTTCATTCCCTCTCCCTGTGACATTTTATTCCCTTCTCGATGTGACATTTTATTCCCTCTTCCTCTGACATTTTATTCCCTTCTCCCTGTGACATTTCATTCCCTTCTCCCTGTGACATTTAATTCCCTCTCCCTGTGACATTTGATTCCCTCTCTCTGTGACATTTCATTCCCTCTCCCTGTGACATTTTATTCCCTTCTCCATGTGACATTTCATTCCTTCTCCCTGTGACATTTGATTCCCTCTCCCTGTGACATTTAATTCCCTTCTCCCTGTGACATTTTATTCCCTTCTCCCAGTGACATTTTATTCGCCTTTCCCTGTGACATTATATTCCCTTCTCACTGTGACATTTTTTCCTTTCTCCCTGTGACATTTTATTCCCTTCTCCCTATGACATTTTATTCCCACTTCCTGTGACATTTCATTCCCTTCTACCCGTGACATTTTATTCCCTTCTCACTGTGACATTTTTTCCCTTCTCCCTGTGACATTTTATTCCCTTCTCCCAGTGACATTTTATTCGCCTTTCCCTGTGACATTATATTCCCTTCTCACTGTGACATTTTTTCCTTTCTCCCTGTGACATTTTATTCCCTTCTCCCTATGACATTTTATTCCCTTCTCCCTGTGACATTTTATTCCCTTCTCCCTGTGACATTTCATTCCCTTCTCCCTGTGACATTTTATTCCCTTCTCCCTGTGACATTTCATTCCCTCCCACTTTGACATTTCATCCTCTTCTCCCTGTGACATTTCATTCCCTCCCCCAGAGACATTTCTTTCCCTTCTCCCTGTGACATTTTAATCCCTCTACCTGTCACATTTTATTGCTCTCCCTGTGATTTTTTATTCCCTCTCCCTGTGACATTTTATTCCTTTTCCCTGTGATATTTTATTTCCTTCTCCCTGTGACATTTTATTCCCATCTCCCTGTGACATTTTATTCCCTTCTCCATGTGACATTTCATTCCTTCTCCCTGTGACATTTGATGACCTCTCCCTGTGATTTTTAATTCCCTTCTCCCTGTGACATTTTATTCCCTCTCCCTGTGACATTTTATTCCTTCTCTATGTGACATTTCATTCCCTCTCCCTGTGACCTTTTATTCCCTTCTCCCTGTGACATTTTATTCCTTCAACCTGTGAAATTTTATTCCCTCTCCCTGTGACATTTTATTCCCTTCTCCCTGTGACATTTAATTCCCTCTCCCTGTGACTTTTGATTCCTTCACCCTGTGACATTTTATTCCCTCTCCCTGTGACATTTTATTCCCTTCTCCATGTGACATTTCATTCCTTCTCCCTGTGACATTTGATTCCCTCTCCCTGTGACATATAATTCCCTTCTCCCTGTGACATTATATTCCCTTCTCACTGTGACATTTTTTCCTTTCTCCCTGTGACATTTTATTCCCTTCTCCCTGTGACATTTTCTTCCCTCTCCCTGTGATTTTTTATTCCCTCTCCCAGTGACATTGCATTCCCTCCCACTTTGACATTTCATTCTCTTCTCCCTGTGACATTTTATTCCTTCTCCCTGTGACATTTCATTCGCTCCCCCTGTGACATTTCATTCCCTCCCCTGAGACATTTCTTTCCCTTCTCCCTGTGACATTTTATTCCCTTCTCGATGTGACATTTTATTCCCTCTTCCTCTGACATTTTATTCCCTTCTCCCTGCGACATTTCATTCCCTTCTCCCTGTGACATTTAATTCCCTCTCCCTGTGACATTTGATTCCCGCTCCCTGTGACATTTTATTCCCTCTCCCTGTGACATTTTATTCCCTTCTCCCTGTGACATTTGATTCCCTCTCCCTGTGACATTTAATTCCCTTCTCCCTGTGACATTTAATTCCCTTCTCCCTGTGACATTTAATTCCCTTCTCCCTGTGACATTTTATTCCCTTCTCGATGTGACATTTTATTCCCGCTTCCTCTGACATTTTATTCCCTTCTCCCTGCGACATTTCATTCCCTTCTCCCTGTGACATTTAATTCCCTCTCCCTGTGACATTTGATTCCCGCTCCCTGTGACATTTTATTCCCTCTCCCTGTGACATTTTATTCCCTTCTCCCTGTGACATTTGATTCCCTCTCCCTGTGACATTTTTTCCTTTCTCCCTGTGACATTTTATTCCCTTCTCCCTATGACATTTTATTCCCACTTCCTGTGACATTTCATTCCCTTCTCCCCGTGACATTTTATTCCCTTCTCACTGTGACATTTTTTCCCTTCTCCCTGTGACATTTTATTCCCTTCTCACTGTGACATTTATTCGCTTCTCCCTGTGACATTTTATTCCCTCTGCATGTGAGATTTTATTCCTTCTCCCTGTGACATTTTATTCCTTCTCCCTGTGACATTTTGTTCCCTTCTCCCTGTGACATGTTATTCCCTTCACCCAGTGACATTTTATTCGCCTTTCCCTGTGACATTATATTCCCTTCTCACTGTGACATTTTTTCCTTTCTTCCTGTGACATTTTATTCCCTTCTCCCTATGACATTTCATTCCCTCTCCCTGTGACATTTCATTCCCTCCCACTTTGACATTTAATTCTCTATCCGCGTGACATTTAATTCCCTCTCGCTGTGAAATTTTATTCCCTCTTCCTGTGACTTTTTATTCCCTTCTCCCTGTGACATTTTCTTCCCTCTCCCTGTGATTTTTTATTCCCTCTCCCTGTGACATTTCATTCCCTCCCACTTTGACATTTCATTCTCTTCTCCCTGTGACATTTTATTCCCTTCTCCCTGTGACATTTCATTCCCTCTCCCTGTGACATTTTATTCCCTTCTCGATGTGACATTTTATTACCTCTTCCTCTGACATTTTATTCCCTTCTCCCTGTGACATTTCATTCCCTTCTCCCTGTGACATTTTATTCCCTCTCCCTGTGACATTTGATTCCCTCTCCCTGTGACATTTCATTCCCTCTCCCTGTGACATTTAATTCCCTTCTCCCTGTGACATTTTATTCCCTTCTCCATGTGACATTTGATTCCTTCTCCCTGTGACATTTGATTCCCTCTCCCTGTGACATTTAATTCCCTTCTCCCTGTGACATTTTATTCCCTTCTCCCAGTGACATTTTATTCGCCTTTCCCTGTGACATTATATTCCCTTCTCACTGTGACATTTTTTCCTTTCTCCCTGTGACATTTTATTCCCTTCTCCCTATGACATTTTATTCCCACTTCCTGTGACATTTCATTCCCTTCTCCCCGTGACATTTTATTCCCTTCTCACTGTGACATTTATTCGCTTCTCCCTGTGACATTTTATTCCCTCACCCTGTGAGATTTTATTCCTTCTCCCTGTGACATTTTATTCCTTCTCCCTGTGACATTTTGTTCCCTTCTCCCTGTGACATTTTCTTCCCTCTCCCTGTGATTTTTCATTCCCTCTCCCTGTGACATTTCATTCCCTCCCACTTTGACATTTCATTCTCTTCTCCCTGTGACATTTTATTCATTCTCCTTGTGACATTTCATTCGCTCCCCCTGTGACATTTCATTGCCTCCCGTGAGACATTTCTTTCCCTTCTCCCTGTGACATTTCATTCCCTCTCCCTGTGACATTTTATTCCCTTCTCCATGTGACATTTTATTCCCTCTTCCTCTGACATTTTATTCCCTTCTCCCTGTGACATTTCATTCCCTCTCCCTGTGACATTTTATTCCTTCACCCTGTGACATTTTATTCCCTCTCCCTGTGACATTTGATTCCTTCACCCTGTGACATTTTATTCCCTCTCCCTGTGACATTTTATTCCCTTCTCCATGTGACATTTCATTCCTTCTCCCTGTGACATTTGATGCCCTCTCCCTGTGATTTTTAATTCCCTTCTCCCTTTGACATTTTATTCCTTCTCCATGTGACATTTCATTCCCTCTCCCTGTGACATTTCATTCCCTCTCCCTGTGACATCTTATTCCCTCTTCCTGTGACCTTTTATTCCCTTCTCCCTGTGACATTTTATTCCTTCTCCCTGTGACATTTTATTCCCTCTCCCTGTGACATTTTATTCCCTTCTCCATGTGACATTTCATTCCTTCTCCCTGTGACATTTGATGCCCTCTCCCTGTGATTTTTAATTCCCTTCTCCCTGTGACATTTTATTCCTTCTCCATGTGACATTTCATTCCCTCTCCCAGTGACATTTCATTCCCTCTCCCTGTGACATTTCATTCCCTCTCCCTGTGACATTTTATTCTCTATCCGCGTGACATTTAATTCCCTTCTCCCTGTGACATTTAATTCCCTTCTCCCTGTGACATTTAATTCCCTTCTCCCTGTGACATTTTATTCCCTTCTCGATGTGACATTTTATTCCCGCTTCCTCTGACATTTTATTCCCTTCTCCCTGCGACATTTCATTCCCTTCTCCCTGTGACATTTAATTCCCTCTCCCTGTGACATTTGATTCCCGCTCCCTGTGACATTTTATTCCCTCTCCCTGTGACATTTTATTCCCTTCTCCCTGTGACATTTGATTCCCTCTCCCTGTGACATTTTTTCCTTTCTCCCTGTGACATTTTATTCCCTTCTCCCTATGACATTTTATTCCCACTTCCTGTGACATTTCATTCCCTTCTCCCCGTGACATTTTATTCCCTTCTCACTGTGACATTTTTTCCCTTCTCCCTGTGACATTTTATTCCCTTCTCACTGTGACATTTATTCGCTTCTCCCTGTGACATTTTATTCCCTCTGCATGTGAGATTTTATTCCTTCTCCCTGTGACATTTTATTCCTTCTCCCTGTGACATTTTGTTCCCTTCTCCCTGTGACATGTTATTCCCTTCACCCAGTGACATTTTATTCGCCTTTCCCTGTGACATTATATTCCCTTCTCACTGTGACATTTTTTCCTTTCTTCCTGTGACATTTTATTCCCTTCTCCCTATGACATTTCATTCCCTCTCCCTGTGACATTTCATTCCCTCCCACTTTGACATTTAATTCTCTATCCGCGTGACATTTAATTCCCTCTCGCTGTGAAATTTTATTCCCTCTTCCTGTGACTTTTTATTCCCTTCTCCCTGTGACATTTTCTTCCCTCTCCCTGTGATTTTTTATTCCCTCTCCCTGTGACATTTCATTCCCTCCCACTTTGACATTTCATTCTCTTCTCCCTGTGACATTTTATTCCCTTCTCCCTGTGACATTTCATTCCCTCTCCCTGTGACATTTTATTCCCTTCTCGATGTGACATTTTATTACCTCTTCCTCTGACATTTTATTCCCTTCTCCCTGTGACATTTCATTCCCTTCTCCCTGTGACATTTTATTCCCTCTCCCTGTGACATTTGATTCCCTCTCCCTGTGACATTTCATTCCCTCTCCCTGTGACATTTAATTCCCTTCTCCCTGTGACATTTTATTCCCTTCTCCATGTGACATTTGATTCCTTCTCCCTGTGACATTTGATTCCCTCTCCCTGTGACATTTAATTCCCTTCTCCCTGTGACATTTTATTCCCTTCTCCCAGTGACATTTTATTCGCCTTTCCCTGTGACATTATATTCCCTTCTCACTGTGACATTTTTTCCTTTCTCCCTGTGACATTTTATTCCCTTCTCCCTATGACATTTTATTCCCACTTCCTGTGACATTTCATTCCCTTCTCCCCGTGACATTTTATTCCCTTCTCACTGTGACATTTATTCGCTTCTCCCTGTGACATTTTATTCCCTCTCCCTGTGAGATTTTATTCCTTCTCCCTGTGACATTTTATTCCTTCTCCCTGTGACATTTTGTTCCCTTCTCCCTGTGACATGTTATTCCCCTCTCTCAGTTACATTTCTTTCCCTTCTCCCTGTGACATTTTCTTCCCTCTCCCTGTGATTTTTCATTCCCTCTCCCTGTGACATTTCATTCCCTCCCACTTTGACATTTCATTCTCTTCTCCCTGTGACATTTTATTCATTCTCCTTGTGACATTTCATTCGCTCCCCCTGTGACATTTCATTGCCTCCCGTGAGACATTTCTTTCCCTTCTCCCTGTGACATTTCATTCCCTCTCCCTGTGACATTTTATTCCCTTCTCCATGTGACATTTTATTCCCTCTTCCTCTGACATTTTATTCCCTTCTCCCTGTGACATTTCATTCCCTCTCCCTGTGACATTTTATTCCTTCACCCTGTGACATTTTATTCCCTCTCCCTGTGACATTTGATTCCTTCACCCTGTGACATTTTATTCCCTCTCCCTGTGACATTTTATTCCCTTCTCCATGTGACATTTCATTCCTTCTCCCTGTGACATTTGATGCCCTCTCCCTGTGATTTTTAATTCCCTTCTCCCTTTGACATTTTATTCCTTCTCCATGTGACATTTCATTCCCTCTCCCTGTGACATTTCATTCCCTCTCCCTGTGACATCTTATTCCCTCTTCCTGTGACCTTTTATTCCCTTCTCCCTGTGACATTTTATTCCTTCTCCCTGTGACATTTTATTCCCTCTCCCTGTGACATTTTATTCCCTTCTCCATGTGACATTTCATTCCTTCTCCCTGTGACATTTGATGCCCTCTCCCTGTGATTTTTAATTCCCTTCTCCCTGTGACATTTTATTCCTTCTCCATGTGACATTTCATTCCCTCTCCCAGTGACATTTCATTCCCTCTCCCTGTGACATTTCATTCCCTCTCCCTGTGACATTTTATTCCCTTTCCCTGTGACATTTTATTCCCTTCTCCATGTGACATTTCATTCTTTCTCCCTGTGACATTTGATTCCCTCTCCCTGTGACATATAATTCCCTTCTCCCTTTGACATTTTATACCCTTCTACCAGTGACATTTTATTCGCCTTTCCCTGTGACATTATATTCCTTCTCACTGTGACATTTTTTCCTTTCTCCCTGTGACATTTTATTCCCTTCTCCCTGTGACATTTCTTTCCCTTCTCCCTGTGACATATCATCCCCTCTCCCTGTGACATTTTATTCCCTTCTCCCTGTGACATTTCATTCCCTTCTCCCTGTGACATTTAATTCCCTCTCCCTGTGACATTTTATTCCCTCTCCCTGTGACATTTCATTCCCTCTCCCTGTGACATTTTATTCCCTTGTCCATGTGACATTTCATTCCTTCTCCCTGTGACATTATATTCCATTCTCATTGTGACATTTTATTCCTACACCCTGTGACATTTGATTCCTTCACCCTGTGACATTTTATTCCCTCTCCCTGTGACATTTTATTCCCTTCTCCATGTGACATTTCATTCCTTCTCCCTGTGACATTTGATGCCCTCTCCCTGTGATTTTTAATTCCCTTCTCCCTGTGACATTTAATTCCCTCTCCCTGTGACATTTTATTCCTTCTCCATGTGACATTTCATTCCCTCTCCCTGTGACATTTTATTCCCTCTTCCTGTGACATTTTATTCCCTCTCCCTGTGACATTTGATTCCTTCACCCAGTGACATTTTATTCCCTCTCTCTGTGATATTTTATTCCCTTCTCCATGTGACATTTCATTCCTTCTCCCTGTGACATTTGATTCCCTCTCCCTGTGACATATAATTCCCTTCTCCCTGTAACATTTTATTCCCTTCTCCCAGTGACATTTTATTCGCCTTTCCCTGTGACATTATATTCCCTTCTCACTGTGACATTTTTTCCTTTCTCCCTGTGACATTTTATTCCCTTCTCCCTGTGACATTTTCTTCCCTCTCCCTGTGATTTTTTATTCCCTCTCCCTGTGACATTTCATTCCCTCCCACTTTGACATTTCATTCTCTTCTCGCTGTGACATTTTATTCCTTCTCCCTGTGACATTTCATTCCCTCCCCTGAGACATTTCTTTCCCTTCTCCCTGTGACATTTCATTCCCTCTCCCTGTGACATTTTATTCCCTTCTCGATGTGACATTTTATTCCCTCTTCCTCTGACATTTTATTCCCTTCTCCCTGTGACATTTCATTCCCTTCTCCCTGTGACATTTAATTCCCTCTCCCTGTGACATTTGATTCCCTCTCTCTGTGACATTTCATTCCCTCTCCCTGTGACATTTTATTCCCTTCTCCATGTGACATTTCATTCCTTCTCCCTGTGACATTTGATTCCCTCTCCCTGTGACATTTAATTCCCTTCTCCCTGTGACATTTTATTCCCTTCTCCCAGTGACATTTTATTCGCCTTTCCCTGTGACATTATATTCCCTTCTCACTGTGACATTTTTTCCTTTCTCCCTGTGACATTTTATTCCCTTCTCCCTATGACATTTTATTCCCACTTCCTGTGACATTTCATTCCCTTCTACCCGTGACATTTTATTCCCTTCTCACTGTGACATTTTTTCCCTTCTCCCTGTGACATTTTATTCCCTTCTCCCAGTGACATTTTATTCGCCTTTCCCTGTGACATTATATTCCCTTCTCCCTGTGACATTTCATTCCCTTCTCCCTGTGACATTTTATTCCCTTCTCCCTGTGACATTTCATTCCCTCCCACTTTGACATTTCATTCTCTTCTCCCTGTGACATTTCATTCCCTCCCCCAGAGACATTTCTTTCCCTTCTCCCTGTGACATTTTAATCCTTTTCCCTGTGATATTTTATTTCCTTCTCCCTGTGACATTTTATTCCCATCTCCCTGTGACATTTCATTCCCTCTCCCTGTGACATTTTATTCCTTCACCCTGTGACATTTTATTCCCTCTCCCTGTGACATTTTATTCCCTTCTCCATGTGACATTTCATTCCTTCTCCCTGTGACATTTGATGACCTCTCCCTGTGATTTTTAATTCCCTTCTCCCTGTGACATTTTATTCCCTCTCCCTGTGACATTTTATTCCTTCTCTATGTGACATTTCATTCCCTCTCCCTGTGACCTTTTATTCCCTTCTCCCTGTGACATTTTATTCCTTCAACCTGTGAAATTTTATTCCCTCTCCCTGTGACATTTTATTCCCTTCTCCCTGTGACATTTAATTCCCTCTCCCTGTGACTTTTGATTCCTTCACCCTGTGACATTTTATTCCCTCTCCCTGTGACATTTTATTCCCTTCTCCATGTGACATTTCATTCCTTCTCCCTGTGACATTTGATTCCCTCTCCCTGTGACATATAATTCCCTTCTCCCTGTGACATTATATTCCCTTCTCACTGTGACATTTTTTCCTTTCTCCCTGTGACATTTTATTCCCTTCTCCCTGTGACATTTTCTTCCCTCTCCCTGTGATTTTTTATTCCCTCTCCCAGTGACATTTCATTCCCTCCCACTTTGACATTTCATTCTCTTCTCCCTGTGACATTTTATTCCTTCTCCCTGTGACATTTCATTCGCTCCCCCTGTGACATTTCATTCCCTCCCCTGAGACATTTCTTTCCCTTCTCCCTGTGACATTTTATTCCCTTCTCGATGTGACATTTTATTCCCTCTTCCTCTGACATTTTATTCCCTTCTCCCTGCGACATTTCATTCCCTTCTCCCTGTGACATTTAATTCCCTCTCCCTGTGACATTTGATTCCCGCTCCCTGTGACATTTTATTCCCTCTCCCTGTGACATTTTATTCCCTTCTCCCTGTGACATTTGATTCCCTCTCCCTGTGACATTTAATTCCCTTCTCCCTGTGACATTTAATTCCCTTCTCCCTGTGACATTTTATTCCCTTCTCGATGTGACATTTTATTCCCGCTTCCTCTGACATTTTATTCCCTTCTCCCTGCGACATTTCATTCCCTTCTCCCTGTGACATTTAATTCCCTCTCCCTGTGACATTTGATTCCCGCTCCCTGTGACATTTTATTCCCTCTCCCTGTGACATTTTATTCCCTTCTCCCTGTGACATTTGATTCCCGCTCCCTGTGACATTTTATTCCCTCTCCCTGTGACATTTTATTCCCTTCTCCCTGTGACATTTGATTCCCTCTCCCTGTGACATTTTTTCCTTTCTCCCTGTGACATTTTATTCCCTTCTCCCTATGACATTTTATTCCCACTTCCTGTGACATTTCATTCCCTTCTCCCCGTGACATTTTATTCCCTTCTCACTGTGACATTTTTTCCCTTCTCCCTGTGACATTTTATTCCCTTCTCACTGTGACATTTATTCGCTTCTCCCTGTGACATTTTATTCCCTCTGCATGTGAGATTTTATTCCTTCTCCCTGTGACATTTTATTCCTTCTCCCTGTGACATTTTGTTCCCTTCTCCCTGTGACATGTTATTCCCCTCTCTCAGTTACATTTCATTCCCTTCTCCCTGTGACATTTCATTCCCTCTCCCCGTGACAATTTATTCCCTCTCCCTTTGAAATTTTATTCCATCGTCCTGTGACTTTTTATTCCCTTCTCCCTGTCACATTTTATTGCCTCTCCCTGTGATTTTTTATTCCTTCTCCCTGTGAAATTTTATTCCTTTTCCCTGTGATATTTTATTTCCTTCTCGCTGTGACATTTTATTCCCTTTTCCCTGTGACATTTAATTCCCTCTCCCTGTGACATTTGATTCCTTCACCCTGTGACATTTTATTCACTCTCACTGTGACATTTTATTCCTTCTCCTTGTGACATTTTATTCCCTTCTCCCTGTCACATTTTATTGCTCTCCCTGTGATTTTTTATTCCCTCTCCCTGTGACATTTTATTCCCTTCTCCCTGTGACATTTAATTCCCTCTCCCTGTGACATTTAATTCCCTCTCCCTGTGACATTTGATTCCTTCACCCTGTGACATTTTATTCCCTCTCCCTGTGACATTTTATTCCCTTCTCCATGTGACATTTCATTCCTTCTCCCTGTGACATTTGATTCCCTCTCCCTGTGACATTTGATTCCTTCACCCTGTGATTTTTTATTCCCTCTCCCTGTGACATTTTATTCCCTTCTCCCTGTGACATTTAATTCCCTCTCCCTGTGACATTTAATTCCCTCTCCCTGTGACATTTGATTCCTTCACCCTGTGACATTTTATTCACTCTCACTGTGACATTTTATTCCTTCTCCTTGTGACATTTTATTCCCTTCTCCCTGTCACATTTTATTGCTCTCCCTGTGATTTTTTATTCCCTCTCCCTGTGACATTTTATTCCCTTCTCCCTGTGACATTTGATTCCTTCACCCTGTGACATTTTATTCACTCTCACTGTGACATTTTATTCCCTCTCCTTGTGACATTTTATTCCCTCTCCCTGTGATTTTTTATTCCCTCTCCCTGTGACATTTTATTCCCTTCTCCCTGTGACATTTAATTCCCTCTCCCTGTGACATTTGATTCCTTCACCCTGTGACATTTTATTCCCTCTCCCTGTGACATTTTATTCCCTTCTCCATGTGACATTTCATTCCTTCTCCCTGTGACATTTAATTCCCTCTCCCTGTGACATTTGATTCCTTCACCCTGTGACATTTTATTCACTCTCACTGTGACATTTTATTCCTTCTCCTTGTGACATTTTATTCCCTTCTCCCTGTCACATTTTATTGCTCTCCCTGTGATTTTTTATTCCCTCTCCCTGTGACATTTTATTCCCTTCTCCCTGTGACATTTAATTCCCTCTCCCTGTGATTTTTTATTCCCTCTCCCTGTGACATTTTATTCCCTTCTCCCTGTGACATTTAATTCCCTCTCCCTGTGACATTTAATTCCCTCTCCCTGTGACATTTGATTCCTTCACCCTGTGACATTTTATTCCCTCTCCCTGTGACATTTAATTCCCTCTCCCTGTGACATTTGATTCCTTCACCCTGTGACATTTTATTCCCTTCTCCATGTGACATTTCATTCCTTCTCCCTGTGACATTTGATTCCCTCTCCCTGTGACATTTAATTCCCTTCTCCCTGTGACATTATATTCCCTTCTCACTGTGACATTTTTTCCTTTCTCCCTGTGACATTTTATTCCCACTCTCTGTGACATTTCATTCCCTTCTCCCTGTGACATTTTATTCCCTTCTCCCTGTGACATTTTATTCCTTCTCCCTGTGACTTTTTATTCCCTTCTCCCTGTGACATTTTCTTCCCTCTCCCTGTGATTTTTTATTCCCTCTCCCTGTGACATTTCATTCCCTCCCACTTTGACATTTCATTCTCTTCTCCCTGTGACATTTTATTCATTCTCCCTGTGACATTTCATTCCCTCCCCTGAGACATTTCTTTCCCTTCTCCCTGTGACATTTCTTTCCCTCTCCCTGTGACATTTTATTCCCTCTCCCTGTGACATTTCATTCCCTTCTCCCTGTGACCTTTTATTCCCTTCTCCCTGAGACATTTTATTCCTTCTCCCTGTGACATTTCATTCCCTCTCCCTGTGATATTTTATTCCCTCTCCCTGTGACATTTGATTCGCTTCTCCCTGTGACATTTCATTCCCTCTCCCTGTGACATTTTATTCCCTTCTCCCTGTGACATTTTATTCCTTCTCCCTGTGACTTTTTATTCCCTTCTCCCTGTGACATTTTCTTCCCTCTCCCTGTGATTTTTTATTCCCTCTCCCTGTGACATTTCATTCCCTCCCACTTTGACATTTCATTCTCTTCTCCCTGTGACATTTTATTCATTCTCCCTGTGACATTTCATTCGCTCCCCTGAGACATTTCTTTCCATTCTCCCTGTGACATTTCATTCCCTCTCCCTGTGACATTTTATTCCCTTCTCCATGTGATATTTTATTCCCTCTTCCTCTGACATTTTATTCCCTTCTCCCTGTGACATTTAATTACCTCTCCCTTTGACATTTTATTCCCTCTCCCTGTGACATTTTAATCCCTCTACCTGTAACATTTTATTGTTCTCCCTGTGATTTTTTATTCCCTCTCCCTGTGAAATTTTATTCCTTTTCCCTGTGATATTTTATTTCCATCTCCCTGTGACATTTTATTCCCTTCTCCCTGTGACATTTCATTCCCTCTCCCTGTGACATTTTATTCCTTCACCCTGTGACATTTTATTCCCTTCTCCATGTGACATTTCATTCCTTCTCCCTGTGACATTTGATGCCCTCTCCCTGTGATTTTTAATTCCCTTCTCCCTGTGACATTTTATTCCCTCTCCCTGTGACATTTTATTCCTTCTCCATGTGACATTTCATTCCCTCTCCCTGTGACATTTTATTCCCTCTCCCTGTTTCATTTTATTCCCTTCTCCCTGTGACATTTCATTCCCTCTCCCTGTGACATTTTATTCCTTCACCCTGTGACATTTTATTCCCTCTCCCTGTGACATTTTATTCCCTTCTCCATGTGACATTTCATTCCTTCTCCCTGTGACATTTGATTCCCTCTCCCTGTGACATATAATTCCCTTCTCCCTGTGACATTTTATTCCCTTCTCCCAATGACATTTTATTCGCCTTTCCCTGTGACATTATATTCCCTTCTCACTGTGACATTTTTTCCTTTCTCCCTGTGACATTTTATTCCCTTCTCCCTTTGACATTTTATTCCCACTCTCTGTGACATTTCATTCCCTTCTCCCTGTCACATTTTATTCCCTTCTCCCTGTGACATTTTATTCCTTCTCCCTGTGACTTTTTATTCCCTTCTCCCTGTGACATTTTCTTCCCTCTCCCTGTGATTTTTTATTCCCTCTCCCTGTGACATTTCATTCGCTCCCACTTTGACATTTCATTCTCTTCTTCCTGTGACATTTTATTCATTCTCCCTGTGACATTTCATTCGCTCCCCCTGTGACATTTTATTCCCTTCTCCATGTGACATTGCATTCCTTCTCCCTGAGACATTTGATGCCCTCTCCCTGTGATTTTTAATTCCCTTCTCCCTGTGACATTTAATTCCCTCTCCCTGTGACATTTTATTCCTTCTCCATGTGACATTTCATTCCCTCTCCCTGTGACATTTTATTCCCTCTTCCTGTGACCTTTTATTCCCTTCTCCCTGTGACATTTTATTCCTTCAACCTTTGACATTTTATTCCCTCTCCCTGTGACATTTTATTCCCTTCTCCCTGTGACATTTAATTCCCTCTCCCTGTGACATTTGATTCCTTCACCCTGTGACATTTTATTCCCTCTCCCTGTGACATATAATTCCCTTCTCCCTGTGACATTTTATTCCCTTCACCCAGTGACATTTTATTCGCCTTTCCCTGTGACATTATATTCCCTTCTCACTGTGACATTTTTTCCTTTCTTCCTGTGACATTTTATTCCCTTCTCCCTATGACATTTCATTCCCTCTCCCTGTGACATTTCATTCCCTCCCACTTTGACATTTAATTCTCTATCCGCGTGACATTTAATTCCCTCTCCCTGTGATTTTTTATTCCCTCTCCCTGTGACATTTCATTCCCTCCCACTTTGACATTTCATTCTCTTCTCCCTGTGACATTTTATTCCTTCTCCCTGTGACATTTCATTCCCTCTCCCTGTGACATTTTATTCCCTTCTCCCTGTGACATTTCATTCCCTCTCCCTGTGACATTTTATTCCCTTCTCGATGTGACATTTTATTACCTCTTCCTCTGACATTTTATTCCCTTCTCCCTGTGACATTTCATTCCCTTCTCCCTGTGACATTTTATTCCCTCTCCCTGTGACATTTGATTCCCTCTCCCTGTGACATTTCATTCTCTCTCCCTGTGACATTTTATTCCCTTCTCCATGTGACATTTGATTCCTTCTCCCTGTGACATTTGATTCCCTCTCCCTGTGACATTTAATTCCCTTCTCCCTGTGACATTTTATTCCCTTCTCCCAGTGACATTTTATTCGCCTTTCCCTGTGACATTATATTCCCTTCTCACTGTGACATTTTTTCCTTTCTCCCTGTGACATTTTATTCCCTTCTCCCTATGACATTTTATTCCCACTTCCTGTGACATTTCATTCCCTTCTCCCCGTGACATTTTATTCCCTTCTCACTGTGACATTTATTCGCTTCTCCCTGTGACATTTTATTCCCTCTCCCTGTGAGATTTTATTCCTTCTCCCTGTGACATTTTCTTCCCTCTCCCTGTGATTTTTCATTCCCTCTCCCTGTGACATTTCATTCCCTCCCACTTTGACATTTCATTCTCTTCTCCCTGTGACATTTTATTCATTCTCCTTGTGACATTTCATTCCCTCTCCCTGTGACATTTTATTCCCTTCTCCATGTGACATTTTATTCCCTCTTCCTCTGACATTTTATTCCCTTCTCCCTGTGACATTTCATTCCCTCTCCCTGTGACATTTTAGTCCCTCTCCCTGTGACATTTCTTTCCCTTCTCCCTGTGACATTTTAATCCCTCTACCTGTCACATTTTTTTGCTCTCCCTGTGATTTTTTATTCCCTCTCCCTGTGAAATTTTATTCCTTTTCCCTGTGATATTTTATTTCCTTCTCCATGTGACATTTTATTCCCTTCTCCCTGTGACATTTCATTCCCTCTCCCTGTGACATTTTATTCCTTCACCCTGTGACATTTCATTCCCTCTCCCTGTGACATTTGATTCCTTCACCCTGTGACATTTTATTCCCTCTCCCTGTGACATTTTATTCCCTTCTCCATGTGACATTTGATGCCCTCTCCCTGTGATTTTTAATTCCCTTCTCCCTGTGACATTTTATTCCTTCTCCATGTGACATTTCATTCCCTCTCCCTGTGACATTTCATTCCCTCTCCCTGTGACATCTTATTCCCTCTTCCTGTGACCTTTTATTCCCTTCTCCCTGTGACATTTTATTCCTTCTCCCTGTGACATTTTATTCCCTCTCCCTGTGACATTTTATTCCCTTCTCCATGTGACATTTCATTCCTTCTCCCTGTGACATTTGATGCCCTCTCCCTGTGATTTTTAATTCCCTTCTCCCTGTGACATTTTATTCCTTCTCCATGTGACATTTCATTCCCTCTCCCTGTGACATTTCATTCCCTCTCCCTGTGACATTTCATTCCCTCTCCCTGTGATATTTTATTCCCTTCTCCCTGTGACATTTTATTCCTTCACCCTGTGACATTTTATTCCCTCTCCCTGTGACATTTAATTCCCTCTCCCTGTGACATTTGATTCCTTCACCCTGTGACATTTTATTCCCTTTCCCTGTGACATTTTATTCCCTTCTCCATGTGACATTTCATTCTTTCTCCCTGTGACATTTAATTCCCTTCTCCCTTTGACATTTTATACCCTTCTACCAGTGACATTTTATTCGCCTTTCCCTGTGACATTATATTCCTTCTCACTGTGACATTTTTTCCTTTCTCCCTGTGACATTTTATTCCCTTCTCCCTGTGACATTTCTTTCCCTTCTCCCTGTGACATATCATCCCCTCTCCCTGTGACATTTTATTCCCTTCTCCCTGTGACATTTCATTCCCTTCTCCCTGTGACATTTAATTCCCTCTCCCTGTGACATTTTATTCCCTCTCCCTGTGACATTTCATTCCCTCTCCCTGTGACATTTTATTCCCTTGTCCATGTGACATTTCATTCCTTCTCCCTGTGACATTTTATTCCCTTCTCCCAGTGACATTTTATTCGCCTTTCCCTGTGACATTATATTCCCTTCTCACTGTGACATTTGATTCCTTCACCCTGTGACATTTTATTCCCTCTCCCTGTGACATTTTATTCCCTTCTCCATGTGACATTTCATTCCTTCTCCCTGTGACATTTGATGCCCTCTCCCTGTGATTTTTAATTCCCTTCTCCCTGTGACATTTAATTCCCTCTCCCTGTGACATTTTATTCCTTCTCCATGTGACATTTCATTCCCTCTCCCTGTGACATTTTATTCCCTCTTCCTGTGACATTTTATTCCCTCTCCCTGTGACATTTGATTCCTTCACCCAGTGACATTTTATTCCCTCTCTCTGTGATATTTTATTCCCTTCTCCATGTGACATTTCATTCCTTCTCCCTGTGACATTTGATTCCCTCTCCCTGTGACATATAATTCCCTTCTCCCTGTAACATTTTATTCCCTTCTCCCAGTGACATTTTATTCGCCTTTCCCTGTGACATTATATTCCCTTCTCACTGTGACATTTTTTCCTTTCTCCCTGTGACATTTTATTCCCTCTCCCTGTGATTTTTTATTCCCTCTCCCTGTGACATTTCATTCCCTCCCACTTTGACATTTCATTCTCTTCTCCCTGTGACATTTTATTCCTTCTCCCTGTGACATTTCATTCCCTCCCCTGAGACATTTCTTTCCCTTCTCCCTGTGACATTTCATTCCCTCTCCCTGTGACATTTTATTCCCTTCTCGATGTGACATTTTATTCCCTCTTCCTCTGACATTTTATTCCCTTCTCCCTGTGACATTTCATTCCCTTCTCCCTGTGACATTTAATTCCCTCTCCCTGTGACATTTGATTCCCTCTCTCTGTGACATTTCATTCCCTCTCCCTGTGACATTTTATTCCCTTCTCCATGTGACATTTCATTCCTTCTCCCTGTGACATTTGATTCCCTCTCCCTGTGACATTTAATTCCCTTCTCCCTTTGACATTTTATTCCCTTCTCCCTGTGACATTTCATTCCCTTCTACCCGTGACATTTTATTCCCTTCTCACTGTGACATTTTTTCCCTTCTCCCTGTGACATTTTATTCCCTTCTCCCAGTGACATTTTATTCGCCTTTCCCTGTGACATTATATTCCCTTCTCACTGTGACATTTTTTCCTTTCTCCCTGTGACATTTTATTCCCTTCTCCCTATGACATTTTATTCCCACTCTCTGTGACATTTCATTCCCTTCTCCCTGTGACATTTTATTCCCTTCTCCCTGTGACATTTTATTCCTTCTCCCTTTGACTTTTTATTCCCTTTTCCCTGTGACATTTTCTTCCCTCTCCCTGTCATTTTTTATTCCCTCTCCCTGTGACATTTCATTCCCTCCCACTTTGACATTTCATTCTCTTCTCCCTGTGACATTTTATTCCTTCTCCCTGTGACATTTCATTCCTTCTCCCTGTGATATTTTATTTCCTTCTCTCTGTATAATTTTATTCCCTCTCCCTTTGACATTTTATTCCCTTCTCCTAGTGACATTTCTTTCCCTTCTCCCTGTGACATTTGATTCCCTCTCCCTGTGACATTTTATTCCCTTCTCCCTTTGACATTTCATTCCCTTCTCCCTGTGAAATTTAATTCCCTCTCCCTGTGACATTTTATTCCCTTCTCCATGTGACATTTTATTCCCTCTCCCTGTGACATTTCATTCCTTCTCCCTGTGATATTTTATTTCCTTCTCTCTGTATAATTTTATTCCCTCTCCCTTTGACATTTTATTCCCTTCTCCTAGTGACATTTCTTTCCCTTCTCCCTGTGACATTTGATTCCCTCTCCCTGTGACATTTTATTCCCTTCTCCCTGTGAAATTTAATTCCCTCTCCCTGTGATTTTTTATTCCCTCTCCCTGTGAAATTTTATTCCTTTTCACTGTGATATTTTATTTCCTTCTCCCTGTGACATTTCATTCCCTCTCCCTGTGACATTTGATTCCTTCACCCTGTGACATTTTATTCCCTTCTCCATGTGACATTTCATTCCTTCTCCCTGTGACATTTGATGCCCTCTCCCTGTGATTTTTAATTCCCTTCTCCCTGTGACATTTTATTCCTTCTCCATGTGACATTTCATTCCCTCTCCCTGTGACATTTTATTCCCTCTCCCTGTGACATTTCATTGCCTTCTCCCTGTGACATTTAATTCCCTCTCCCTGTGACATTTTATTCCCTCTCCCTGTGACATTGAATTCCCTCCCCCAGAGACATTTCTTTCCCTTCTCCCTGTGACATTTTAATCCCTCTCCCTGTGACATTTTAATCCCTCTCCATGTGACATTTTATTCCCTTCTCCATGTGACATTTCATTCCCTCTCCCTGTGACATTTTATTCCTTCACCCTGTGACATTTTATTCCCTCTCCCTGTGACATTTGATTCCTTCACCCTGTGACATTTTATTCCCTCTCCCTGTGACATTTGATTCCTTCTCCCTGTGACATTTTATTCCCTCTTCCTGTGACATTTTATTCCCTCTCCCTGTGACATTTGATTCGCTTCTCCCTGTGACCTTTTATTCCCTTCTCCCTGTCACATTTTATTCCTTCACCCTGTGACATTTTATTCCCTCTCCCTGTGACATTTTATTCCCTTCTCCCTGTGACATTTAATTCCCTCTCCCTGTGACATTTGATTCCTTCTCCCTGTGACATTTTATTCCCTCTCCCTGTGACATTTTATTCCCTCTCCCTGTGACATTTTATTCCCTTCTCCATGTGACATTTCATTCCTTCTCCCTGTGACATTTGATTCCCTCTCCCTGTGACATTTTATTCCCTTCTCCATGTGACATTTTATTCCCTTCTCCCTGTGACATTTTATTCCCTTCTCCCAGTGACATTTTATTCGCCTTTCCCTGTGACATTATATTCCCTTCTCACTGTGACATTTTTTCCTTTCTCCCTGTGACATTTTATTCCCTTCTCCCTATGACATTTTATTCCCTTCTCCCTGTGACATTTTATTCCTTCTCCCTGTGACATTATATTCCCTTCTCTCTGTGACATTTCATTCCCTTCTCCCTGTGACATTTTATTCCCTTCTCCCTGTGACATTTTATTCCTTCTCCCTGTGACTTTTTATTCCCTTTTCCCTGTGACATTTTCTTCCCTCTCCCTGTCATTTTTTATTCCCTCTCCCTGTGACATTTCATTCCCTCCCACTTTGACATTTCATTCTCTTCTCCCTGTGACATTTTATTCCTTCTCCCTGTGACATTTCATTCGCTCCCCCTGTGACATTTCATTCGCTCCCCTGAGACATTTCTTTCCCTTCACCCTGTGACATTTCATTCCCTCTCCCTGTGACATTTTATTCCCTTCTCCATGTGACATTTTATTCCCTCTTTCTCTGACAATTTATTCCCTTCTCCCTGTGACATTTCATTCCCTTCTCCCTGTGACATTTTATTCCCTTCTCCCTTTGACATTTTCTTCCCTTCTCCCTGTGTCATTTTATTCCTTCACCATGTGACATTTTATTCCCTCTCCCTGTGACATTTGATTCCTTCACCCTGTGACATTTTATTCCCTCTCTCTGTGACATTTTATTCCCTTCTCCATGTGACATTTTATTCCCTTCTCCCTGTGACTTTTTATTCCCTCTCCCTGTGACATTTGATTCCTTAACCCTGTGACATTTTATTCCCTCTCCCTGTGACATTTTATTCCCTTCTCCATGTGACATTTCATTCCTTCTCCCTGTGACATTTGATGCCCTCTCCCTGTGATTTTAAATTCCCTTCTCCCTGTGACATTTTATTCCCTCTCCCTGTGACATTTGATTCGCTTCTCCCTGTGACCTTTTATTCCCTTCTCCCTGTGACATTTTATTCCTTCACCCTGTGACATTTTATTCCCTCTCCCTGTGACATTTTATTCCCTTCTCCCTGTGACATTTAATTCCCTCTTCCTGTGACATTTGATTCCTTCACCCTGTGACATTTTATTCCCTCTCCCTGTGACATTTTATTCCCTTCTCCATGTGACATTTCATTCCTTCTCCCTGTGACATTTTATTCCCTCTCCCTGTGACATTTTATTCCCTTCTCCCTGTGACATTTAATTCCCTCTTCCTGTGACATTTGATTCCTTCACCCTGTGACATTTTATTCCCTCTCCCTGTGACATTTTATTCCCTTCTCCATGTGACATTTCATTCCTTCTCACTGTGACATTTTTTCCTTTCTCCCTGTGACATTTTATTCCCTTCTCCCTATGACATTTTATTCGCACTCTCTGTGACATTTCATTCCCTTCTCCCTGTGACATTTTATTCCCTTCTCCCTGTGACATTTTATTCCTTCTCCCTGTGACTTTTTATTCACTTTTCCCTGTGACATTTCATTCCCTCCCACTTTGACATTTCATTCTCTTCTCCCTGTGACATTTTATTCCTTCTCCCTGTGACATTTCATTCGCTCCCCCTGTGACATTTCATTCCCTCCCCTGATTCATTTCTTTCCCTTCACCCTGTGACATTTTATTCCCTCTCCCTGTGACATTTCATTCACTCCCCCAGAGACATTTCTTTCCCTTCTCCCTGTGACATTTTAATCCCTCTCCCTGTGACATTTTATTCCCTTCACCATGTGACATTTTATTCCCTCTCCCTGTGACATTTCATTCCTTCTCCCTGTGATATTTTATTTCCTTCTCTCTGTGTAATTTTATTCCCTCTCCCTTTGACATTTTATTCCCTCCTCCTAGTGACATTTTATTCCCTTCTCCCTGTGATCTTTTATTCCCTTCTCCCTGTGACATTTTATTTCTTCAACCTGTGACATTTTATTCCCTCTCCCTGTGACATTTTATTCCCTTCTCCCTGTGACATTTAATTCCCTCTCCCTGTGATATTTGATTCCTTCACCCTGTGACATTTTATTCCCTTCTCCATGTGACATTTCATTCCCTCTCCCTGTGACATTTCATTCCCTCTCCCTGTGACATTTTATTCCTTCACCCTGTGACATTTTATTCCTTCACCCTGTGACATTTAATTCCCTCTCCCTGTGATATTTGATTCCTTCACCCTGTGACATTTTATTCCCTTCTCCATGTGACATTTCATTCCCTCTCCCTGTGACATTTTATTCCTTCACCCTGTGACATTTTATTCCCTCTCCCTGTGACATTTAATTCCTTCACCCTGTGACATTTGATTCCCTCTCCCTGTGACATTTAATTCCCTTCTCCCTGTGACATTTTATTCCCTTCTCCCAGTGACATTTTATTCGCCTTTCCCTGTGACATTTTATTCCTTCTCCCTGTGACTTTTTATTCCCTTCTCCCTGTGACATTTTCTTCCCTCTCCCTGTGATTTTTTATTCCCTCTCCCTGTGACATTTAATTCCCTCCCACTTTGACATTTCATTCTCTTCTCCCTGTGACATTTTATTCATTCTCCCTGTGACATTTCATTCGCTCCCCCTGTGATATTTCATTCCCTCCCCTGAGACATTTCTTTCCCTTCTCCCTGTGACATTTTATTCCCTTCTCCATGTGACATTTTATTCCATCTTCCTCTGATATTTTATTCCCTTCTCCCTGTGACATTTCATTCCCTTCTCCCTGTGACTTTTTATTCACTCTCCCTGTGACATTTCATTCCCTCCCCCAGAGACATTTCTTTCCCTTCTCCCTGTGACATTTTATTCCCTCTACCTGTCACATTTTATTGCTCTCCTGTGATTTTTTATTCCCTCTCCCTGTGAAATTTTATTCCTTTTCCCTGTGATATTCTATTTCCTTCTCCCTGTGACATTTTATTCCCTTCTCCCTGTGACGTTCCATTCTCTCTCCCTGTGACATTTTATTCCTTCACCCTGTGACATTTTATTCCCTCTGCCTGTGACTTTTGATTCCTTCACCCTGTGACATTTTATTCCCTCTCCCTGTGACATTTTATTCCCTTCTCCATGTGACATTTCATTCCTTCTCCCTGTGACATTTGATGCCCTCTCCCTGTGATTTTTAATTCCCTTCTCCCTCTGACATTTTATTCCCTCTCCCTGTGACATTTTATTCCTTCTCCATGTGACATTTCATTCCCTTTCCCTGTGACATTTTATTCCCTCTTCCTGTGACATTTTATTCCCTCTCCCTGTGACATTTTATTCCTTCACCCTGTGACATTTTATTCCCTCTCCCTGTGACATTTGATTCCTTCACCCTGTGACATTTGATTCCCTCTCCCTGTGACATTTGATTCCTTCACCCTGTGACATTTGATTCCCTCTCCCTGTGACATTTAATTCCCTTCTCCCTGTGACATTTTATTCCCTTCTCCCAGTGACATTTTATTCGCCTTTCCCTGTGACATTATATTCCCTTCTCACTGTGACATTTTTTCCTTTCTCCCTGTGACATTTTATTCCCTTCTCCCTATGACATTTTATTCCCACTCTCTGTGACATTTTATTCCCTTCTCCCTGTGACATTTTATTCATTCTCCCTGTGACATTTCATTCGCTCCCCCTGTGATATTTCATTCCCTCCCCTGAGACATTTCTTTCCCTTCTCCCTGTGACATTTCATTCCCTCTCCCTGTGACATTTTATTCCCTTCTCCCTGTGACATTTCATTCCCTTCTCCCTGTGACTTTTTATTCACTCTCCCTGTGACATTTCATTCCCTCCCCCAGAGACATTTCTTTCCCTTCTCCCTGTGACATTTTATTCCCTCTACCTGTCACATTTTATTGCTCTCCTGTGATTTTTTATTCCCTCTCCCTGTGAAATTTTATTCCTTTTCCCTGTGATATTTTATTTCCTTCTCCCTGTGACATTTTATTCCCTTCTCCCTGTGACATTTCATTCCCTTTCCCTGTGACATTTTATTCCTTCACCCTGTGACATTTTATTCCCTCTCCCTGTGACATTTGATTCCTTCACCCTGTGACATTTTATTCCCTCTCCCTGTGACATTTTATTCCCTTCTCCATGTGACATTTCATTCCTTCTCCCTGTGACATTTGATGCCCTCTCCCTGTGATTTTTAATTCCCTTCTCCCTCTGACATTTTATTCCCTCTCCCTGTGACATTTTATTCCTTCTCCATGTGACATTTCATTCCCTTTCCCTGTGACATTTTATTCCCTCTTCCTGTGACATTTTATTCCCTCTCCCTGTGACATTTTATTCCCTTCTCCCTATGACATTTTATTCCCACTCTCTGTGACATTTTATTCCCTTCTCCCTGTGACATTTTATTCCTTCTCCCTGTGACTTTTTATTCCCTTCTCCCTGTGACATTTTCTTCCCTCTCCCTGTGATTTTTTATTCCCTCTCCCTGTGACATTTTATTCCCTTCTCCCTATGACATTTTATTCCCACTCTCTGTGACATTTTATTCCCTTCTCCCTGTGACATTTTATTCCTTCTCCCTGTGACATTTTATTCATTCTCCCTGTGACATTTCATTCGCTCCCCCTGTGATATTTCATTCCCTCCCCTGAGACATTTCTTTCCCTTCTCCCTGTGACATTTCATTCCCTCTCCCTGTGACATTTCATTCCCTTCTCCCTGTGACTTTTTATTCACTCTCCCTGTGACATTTCATTCCCTCCCCCAGAGACATTTCTTTCCCTTCTCCCTGTGACATTTTATTCCCTCTACCTGTCACATTTTATTGCTCTCCTGTGATTTTTTATTCCCTCTCCCTGTGAAATTTTATTCCTTTTCCCTGTGATATTTTATTTCCTTCTCCCTGTGACATTTTATTCCCTTCTCCCTGTGACATTTCATTCCCTCTCCCTGTGACATTTTATTCCTTCACCCTGTGACATTTTATTCCCTCTCCCTGTGACATTTGATTCCTTCACCCTGTGACATTTTATTACCTCTCCCTGTGACATTTTATTCCCTCTCCCTGTGACATTTTATTCCCTTCTCCATGTGACATTTCATTCCTTCTCCCTGTGACATTTGATGCCCTCTCCCTGTGATTTTTAATTCCCTTCTCCCTCTGACATTTTATTCCCTCTCCCTGTGACATTTTATTCCTTCTCCATGTGACATTTCATTCCCTTTCCCTGTGACATTTTATTCCCTCTTCCTGTGACATTTCATTCCCTCTCCCTGTGACATTTGATTCCTTCTCCCTGTGACATTTTATTCCTTCACCCTGTGACATTTTATTCCCTCTCCCTGTGACATTTCATTCCCTCTCCCTGTGACATTTTATTCCTTCACCCTGTGACATTTTATTCCCTCTCCCTGTGACATTTGATTCCTTCTCCCTGTGACATTTTATTCCCTCTCCCTCTGACATTTTATTCCCTCTCCCTGTGACATTTTATTCCTTCTCCATGTGACATTTCATTCCCTTTCCCTGTGACATTTTATTCCCTCTTCCTGTGACATTTTATTCCCTTCTCCCTGTGACATTTAATTCCCTCTCCCTGTGACATTTGATTCCTTCACCCTGTGACATTTTATTCCCTCTCCCTGTGACATTTGATTCCTTCACCCTGTGACATTTTATTCCCTTCTCCATGTGACATTTCATTCCTTCTCCCTGTGACATTTGATTCCCTCTCCCTGTGACATTTAATTCCCTTCTCCCTGTGACATTTTGTTCCCTTCTCCCAGTGACATTTTATTCGCCTTTCCCTGTGACATTATATTCCCTTCTCACTGTGACATTTTTTCCTTTCTCCCTGTGACATTTTATTCCCTTCTCCCTATGACATTTGATTCCCACTCTCTGTGACATTTCATTCCCTTCTCCCTGTGACATTTTATTCCCTTCTCCCTGTGACATTTTATTCCTTCTCCCTGTGACATTTTATTCCTTCTCCCTGTGACTTTTTATTCCCTTTTCCCTGTGACATTTTCTTCCCTCTCCCTGTGATTTTTTATTCCCTCTCCCTGTGACATTTCATTCCCTCCCACTTTGACATTTCATTCTCTTCTCCCTGTGACATTTTATTCCCTTCTCCATGTGACATTTTATTCCCTCTTCCTCTGACAATTTATTCCCTTCTCCCTGTGAAATTTCATTCCCTCCTCCCTGTTACATTTCTTTCCCTTCTCCCTGTGACATTTTAATCCCTCTCCCTGTGACATTTTATTCCCTTCTCCATGTGACATTTTATTCCCTCTCCCTGTGACATTTCAATCCTTCTCCCTGTGATATTTTATTTCCTTCTCTCTGTATAATTTTATTCCCTCTCCCTGTGACATTTTATTCCCTTCTCCCTGTGACATTTTATTCCCTCTCCCTGTGACATTTTATTCCTTCTTCCTGTGACGTTTTATTCCCTTCTCCCTGTGACATTTCATTCCCTCTCCCTGTGACATTTCATTCCCTCTCCCTGTGACATTTCATTCCCTCTCGCTGTGAAATTTTATTCCCTCTTCCTGTGATATTTTATTTCCTTCTCCCTGTGACATTTCATACCCTCTCCCTGTGACATTTTATTCCTTCACCCTGTGACATTTTATTCCCTCTCCCTGTGACATTTGATTCCTTCACCCTGTGACATTTTATTCCCTCTCCATGTGACATTTTATTCCCTTCTCCATGTGACATTTCATTCCCTCTCCCTGTGACATTTTATTCCCTCTCCCTGTGACATTTGATTCCCTTCTCCCTGTGACCTTTTATTCCCTTCTCCCTGTGACATTTTATTCCTTCACCCTGTGACATTTTATTCCCTCTCCCTGTGACATTTTATTCCTTCTCCCTGTGACATTTAATTCCCTCTCGCTGTGACATTTTATTCCTTCACCCTGTGACATTTTATTCCCTCTCCCTGTGACATTTAATTCCCTCTCCCTGTGACATTTGATTCCTTCACCCTGTGACATTTTATTCCCTCTCCCTGTGACATTTTATTCCTTCACCCTGTGACATTTTATTCCCTCTCCCTGTGACATTTAATTCCCTCTCCCTGTGACATTTGATTCCTTCTCCCTGTGACATTTAATTCCCTCTCCCTGTGACATTTGATTCCTTCTCCCTGTGACATTTTATTCCCTCTCCCTGTGACATTTTATTCCCTTCTCCATGTGACATTTCATTCCTTCTCCCTGTGACATTTGATTCCCTCTCCCTGTGACATTTAATTCCCTTCTCCCTGTGACATTTTATTCCCTTTTCCCAGTGACATTTTATTCGCCTTTCCCTGTGACATTATATTCCCTTCTCACTGTGACATTTTTTCCTTTCTCCCTGTGACATTTTATTCCCTTCTCCCTATGACATTTTATTCCCACTCTCTGTGACATTTCATTCCCTTCTGCCTGTGACATTTTATTCCCTTCTCCCTGTGACATTTTATTCCTTCTCCCTGTGACTTTTTATTCCCTTTTCCCTGTGACATTTTCTTCCCTCTCCCTGTCATTTTTTATTCCCTCTCCCTGTGACATTTCATTCCCTCCCACTTTGACATTTCATTCTCTTCTCCCTGTGGCATTTTATTCCCTTCTCCATGTGACATTTTATTCCCTCTTCCTCTGACAATTTATTCCCTTCTCCCTGTGACATTTCATTCCCTCTCCCTGTGACATTTTATTCCCTTCTCCATGTGACATTTTATTCCCTCTTCCTCTGACAATTTATTCCCTTCTCCCTGTGACATTTCATTCCCTTCTCCCTGTGACATTTAATTCCCTCTCCCTGTGACATTTTATTCCCTCTCCCTGTGACATTTCATTTCCTGCCCCAGAGACATTTCTTTCCCTTCTCCCTGTCACATTTTAATCCCCCTCCCTGTGACTTTTGATTCCTTCACCCTGTGACATTTTATTCCCTCTCCCTGTGACATTTTATTCCCTTCTCCATGTGACATTTCATTCCTTCTCCCTGTGACATTTGATGCCCTCTCCCTGTGATTTTTAATTCCCTTCTCCCTCTGACATTTTATTCCCTCTCCCTGTGACATTTTATTCCTTCTCCATGTGACATTTCATTCCCTTTCCCTGTGACATTTTATTCCCTCTTCCTGTGACATTTTATTCCCTCTCCCTGTGACATTTTATTCCTTCACCCTGTGACATTTTATTCCCTCTCCCTGTGACATTTGATTCCTTCACCCTGTGACATTTGATTCCCTCTCCCTGTGACATTTGATTCCTTCACCCTGTGACATTTGATTCCCTCTCCCTGTGACATTTAATTCCCTTCTCCCTGTGACATTTTATTCCCTTCTCCCAGTGACATTTTATTCGCCTTTCCCTGTGACATTATATTCCCTTCTCACTGTGACATTTTTTCCTTTCTCCCTGTGACATTTTATTCCCTTCTCCCTATGACATTTTATTCCCACTCTCTGTGACATTTTATTCCCTTCTCCCTGTGACATTTTATTCCTTCTCCCTGTGATTTTTTATTCCCTCTCCCTGTGACATTTCATTCCCTCCCACTTTGACATTTCATTCTCTTCTCCCTGTGACATTTTATTCATTCTCCCTGTGACATTTCATTCGCTCCCCCTGTGATATTTCATTCCCTCCCCTGAGACATTTCTTTCCCTTCTCCCTGTGACATTTCATTCCCTCTCCCTGTGACATTTTATTCCCTTCTCCCTGTGACATTTCATTCCCTTCTCCCTGTGACTTTTTATTCACTCTCCCTGTGACATTTCATTCCCTCCCCCAGAGACATTTCTTTCCCTTCTCCCTGTGACATTTTATTCCCTCTACCTGTCACATTTTATTGCTCTCCTGTGATTTTTTATTCCCTCTCCCTGTGAAATTTTATTCCTTTTCCCTGTGATATTTTATTTCCTTCTCCCTGTGACATTTTATTCCCTTCTCCCTGTGACATTTCATTCCCTTTCCCTGTGACATTTTATTCCTTCACCCTGTGACATTTTATTCCCTCTCCCTGTGACATTTGATTCCTTCACCCTGTGACATTTTATTCCCTCTCCCTGTGACATTTTATTCCCTTCTCCATGTGACATTTCATTCCTTCTCCCTGTGACATTTGATGCCCTCTCCCTGTGATTTTTAATTCCCTTCTCCCTCTGACATTTTATTCCCTCTCCCTGTGACATTTTATTCCTTCTCCATGTGACATTTCATTCCCTTTCCCTGTGACATTTTATTCCCTCTTCCTGTGACATTTTATTCCCTCTCCCTGTGACATTTTATTCCCTTCTCCCTATGACATTTTATTCCCACTCTCTGTGACATTTTATTCCCTTCTCCCTGTGACATTTTATTCCTTCTCCCTGTGACTTTTTATTCCCTTCTCCCTGTGACATTTTATTCCCTTCTCCATGTGACATTTCATTCCTTCTCCCTGTGACATTTTATTCCCTCTCCCTGTGACATTTTATTCCCTTCTCCCTGTGACATTTAATTCCCTCTTCCTGTGACATTTGATTCCTTCACCCTGTGACATTTTATTCCCTCTCCCTGTGACATTTTATTCCCTTCTCCATGTGACATTTCATTCCTTCTCACTGTGACATTTTTTCCTTTCTCCCTGTGACATTTTATTCCCTTCTCCCTATGACATTTTATTCGCACTCTCTGTGACATTTCATTCCCTTCTCCCTGTGACATTTTATTCCCTTCTCCCTGTGACATTTTATTCCTTCTCCCTGTGACTTTTTATTCACTTTTCCCTGTGACATTTCATTCCCTCCCACTTTGACATTTCATTCTCTTCTCCCTGTGACATTTTATTCCTTCTCCCTGTGACATTTCATTCGCTCCCCCTGTGACATTTCATTCCCTCCCCTGAGTCATTTCTTTCCCTTCACCCTGTGACATTTTATTCCCTCTCCCTGTGACATTTCATTCACTCCCCCAGAGACATTTCTTTCCCTTCTCCCTGTGACATTTTAATCCCTCTCCCTGTGACATTTTATTCCCTTCACCATGTGACATTTTATTCCCTCTCCCTGTGACATTTCATTCCTTCTCCCTGTGATATTTTATTTCCTTCTCTCTGTGTAATTTTATTCCCTCTCCCTTTGACATTTTATTCCCTCCTCCTAGTGACATTTTATTCCCTTCTCCCTGTGATCTTTTATTCCCTTCTCCCTGTGACATTTTATTTCTTCAACCTGTGACATTTTATTCCCTCTCCCTGTGACATTTTATTCCCTTCTCCCTGTGACATTTAATTCCCTCTCCCTGTGATATTTGATTCCTTCACCCTGTGACATTTTATTCCCTTCTCCATGTGACATTTCATTCCCTCTCCCTGTGACATTTCATTCCCTCTCCCTGTGACATTTTATTCCTTCACCCTGTGACATTTTATTCCTTCACCCTGTGACATTTAATTCCCTCTCCCTGTGATATTTGATTCCTTCACCCTGTGACATTTTATTCCCTTCTCCATGTGACATTTCATTCCCTCTCCCTGTGACATTTCATTCCCTCTCCCTGTGACATTTCATTCCCTCTCCCTGTGACATTTTATTCCTTCACCCTGTGACATTTTATTCCCTCTCCCTGTGACATTTAATTCCTTCACCCTGTGACATTTGATTCCCTCTCCCTGTGACATTTAATTCCCTTCTCCCTGTGACATTTTATTCCCTTCTCCCAGTGACATTTTATTCGCCTTTCCCTGTGACATTTTATTCCTTCTCCCTGTGACTTTTTATTCCCTTCTCCCTGTGACATTTTCTTCCCTCTCCCTGTGATTTTTTATTCCCTCTCCCTGTGACATTTAATTCCCTCCCACTTTGACATTTCATTCTCTTCTCCCTGTGACATTTTATTCATTCTCCCTGTGACATTTCATTCGCTCCCCCTGTGATATTTCATTCCCTCCCCTGAGACATTTCTTTCCCTTCTCCCTGTGACATTTTATTCCCTTCTCCATGTGACATTTTATTCCATCTTCCTCTGATATTTTATTCCCTTCTCCCTGTGACATTTCATTCCCTTCTCCCTGTGACTTTTTATTCACTCTCCCTGTGACATTTCATTCCCTCCCCCAGAGACATTTCTTTCCCTTCTCCCTGTGACATTTTATTCCCTCTACCTGTCACATTTTATTGCTCTCCTGTGATTTTTTATTCCCTCTCCCTGTGAAATTTTATTCCTTTTCCCTGTGATATTCTATTTCCTTCTCCCTGTGACATTTTATTCCCTTCTCCCTGTGACGTTCCATTCTCTCTCCCTGTGACATTTTATTCCTTCACCCTGTGACATTTTATTCCCTCTGCCTGTGACTTTTGATTCCTTCACCCTGTGACATTTTATTCCCTCTCCCTGTGACATTTTATTCCCTTCTCCATGTGACATTTCATTCCTTCTCCCTGTGACATTTGATGCCCTCTCCCTGTGATTTTTAATTCCCTTCTCCCTCTGACATTTTATTCCCTCTCCCTGTGACATTTTATTCCTTCTCCATGTGACATTTCATTCCCTTTCCCTGTGACATTTTATTCCCTCTTCCTGTGACATTTTATTCCCTCTCCCTGTGACATTTTATTCCTTCACCCTGTGACATTTTATTCCCTCTCCCTGTGACATTTGATTCCTTCACCCTGTGACATTTGATTCCCTCTCCCTGTGACATTTGATTCCTTCACCCTGTGACATTTGATTCCCTCTCCCTGTGACATTTAATTCCCTTCTCCCTGTGACATTTTATTCCCTTCTCCCAGTGACATTTTATTCGCCTTTCCCTGTGACATTATATTCCCTTCTCACTGTGACATTTTTTCCTTTCTCCCTGTGACATTTTATTCCCTTCTCCCTATGACATTTTATTCCCACTCTCTGTGACATTTTATTCCCTTCTCCCTGTGACATTTTATTCATTCTCCCTGTGACATTTCATTCGCTCCCCCTGTGATATTTCATTCCCTCCCCTGAGACATTTCTTTCCCTTCTCCCTGTGACATTTCATTCCCTCTCCCTGTGACATTTTATTCCCTTCTCCCTGTGACATTTCATTCCCTTCTCCCTGTGACTTTTTATTCACTCTCCCTGTGACATTTCATTCCCTCCCCCAGAGACATTTCTTTCCCTTCTCCCTGTGACATTTTATTCCCTCTACCTGTCACATTTTATTGCTCTCCTGTGATTTTTTATTCCCTCTCCCTGTGAAATTTTATTCCTTTTCCCTGTGATATTTTATTTCCTTCTCCCTGTGACATTTTATTCCCTTCTCCCTGTGACATTTCATTCCCTTTCCCTGTGACATTTTATTCCTTCACCCTGTGACATTTTATTCCCTCTCCCTGTGACATTTGATTCCTTCACCCTGTGACATTTTATTCCCTCTCCCTGTGACATTTTATTCCCTTCTCCATGTGACATTTCATTCCTTCTCCCTGTGACATTTGATGCCCTCTCCCTGTGATTTTTAATTCCCTTCTCCCTCTGACATTTTATTCCCTCTCCCTGTGACATTTTATTCCTTCTCCATGTGACATTTCATTCCCTTTCCCTGTGACATTTTATTCCCTCTTCCTGTGACATTTTATTCCCTCTCCCTGTGACATTTTATTCCCTTCTCCCTATGACATTTTATTCCCACTCTCTGTGACATTTTATTCCCTTCTCCCTGTGACATTTTATTCCTTCTCCCTGTGACTTTTTATTCCCTTCTCCCTGTGACATTTTCTTCCCTCTCCCTGTGATTTTTTATTCCCTCTCCCTGTGACATTTTATTCCCTTCTCCCTATGACATTTTATTCCCACTCTCTGTGACATTTTATTCCCTTCTCCCTGTGACATTTTATTCCTTCTCCCTGTGACATTTTATTCATTCTCCCTGTGACATTTCATTCGCTCCCCCTGTGATATTTCATTCCCTCCCCTGAGACATTTCTTTCCCTTCTCCCTGTGACATTTCATTCCCTCTCCCTGTGACATTTCATTCCCTTCTCCCTGTGACTTTTTATTCACTCTCCCTGTGACATTTCATTCCCTCCCCCAGAGACATTTCTTTCCCTTCTCCCTGTGACATTTTATTCCCTCTACCTGTCACATTTTATTGCTCTCCTGTGATTTTTTATTCCCTCTCCCTGTGAAATTTTATTCCTTTTCCCTGTGATATTTTATTTCCTTCTCCCTGTGACATTTTATTCCCTTCTCCCTGTGACATTTCATTCCCTCTCCCTGTGACATTTTATTCCTTCACCCTGTGACATTTTATTCCCTCTCCCTGTGACATTTGATTCCTTCACCCTGTGACATTTTATTACCTCTCCCTGTGACATTTTATTCCCTCTCCCTGTGACATTTTATTCCCTTCTCCATGTGACATTTCATTCCTTCTCCCTGTGACATTTGATGCCCTCTCCCTGTGATTTTTAATTCCCTTCTCCCTCTGACATTTTATTCCCTCTCCCTGTGACATTTTATTCCTTCTCCATGTGACATTTCATTCCCTTTCCCTGTGACATTTTATTCCCTCTTCCTGTGACATTTCATTCCCTCTCCCTGTGACATTTGATTCCTTCTCCCTGTGACATTTTATTCCTTCACCCTGTGACATTTTATTCCCTCTCCCTGTGACATTTCATTCCCTCTCCCTGTGACATTTTATTCCTTCACCCTGTGACATTTTATTCCCTCTCCCTGTGACATTTGATTCCTTCTCCCTGTGACATTTTATTCCCTCTCCCTCTGACATTTTATTCCCTCTCCCTGTGACATTTTATTCCTTCTCCATGTGACATTTCATTCCCTTTCCCTGTGACATTTTATTCCCTCTTCCTGTGACATTTTATTCCCTTCTCCCTGTGACATTTAATTCCCTCTCCCTGTGACATTTGATTCCTTCACCCTGTGACATTTTATTCCCTCTCCCTGTGACATTTGATTCCTTCACCCTGTGACATTTTATTCCCTTCTCCATGTGACATTTCATTCCTTCTCCCTGTGACATTTGATTCCCTCTCCCTGTGACATTTAATTCCCTTCTCCCTGTGACATTTTGTTCCCTTCTCCCAGTGACATTTTATTCGCCTTTCCCTGTGACATTATATTCCCTTCTCACTGTGACATTTTTTCCTTTCTCCCTGTGACATTTTATTCCCTTCTCCCTATGACATTTGATTCCCACTCTCTGTGACATTTCATTCCCTTCTCCCTGTGACATTTTATTCCCTTCTCCCTGTGACATTTTATTCCTTCTCCCTGTGACATTTTATTCCTTCTCCCTGTGACTTTTTATTCCCTTTTCCCTGTGACATTTTCTTCCCTCTCCCTGTGATTTTTTATTCCCTCTCCCTGTGACATTTCATTCCCTCCCACTTTGACATTTCATTCTCTTCTCCCTGTGACATTTTATTCCCTTCTCCATGTGACATTTTATTCCCTCTTCCTCTGACAATTTATTCCCTTCTCCCTGTGAAATTTCATTCCCTTCTCCCTGTTACATTTCTTTCCCTTCTCCCTGTGACATTTTAATCCCTCTCCCTGTGACATTTTATTCCCTTCTCCATGTGACATTTTATTCCCTCTCCCTGTGACATTTCAATCCTTCTCCCTGTGATATTTTATTTCCTTCTCTCTGTATAATTTTATTCCCTCTCCCTGTGACATTTTATTCCCTTCTCCCTGTGACATTTTATTCCCTCTCCCTGTGACATTTTATTCCTTCTTCCTGTGACGTTTTATTCCCTTCTCCCTGTGACATTTCATTCCCTCTCCCTGTGACATTTCATTCCCTCTCCCTGTGACATTTCATTCCCTCTCGCTGTGAAATTTTATTCCCTCTTCCTGTGATATTTTATTTCCTTCTCCCTGTGACATTTCATACCCTCTCCCTGTGACATTTTATTCCTTCACCCTGTGACATTTTATTCCCTCTCCCTGTGACATTTGATTCCTTCACCCTGTGACATTTTATTCCCTCTCCATGTGACATTTTATTCCCTTCTCCATGTGACATTTCATTCCCTCTCCCTGTGACATTTTATTCCCTCTTCTTGTGACATTTTATTCCCTCTCCCTGTGACATTTGATTCGCTTCTCCCTGTGACCTTTTATTCCCTTCTCCCTGTGACATTTTATTCCTTCACCCTGTGACATTTTATTCCCTCTCCCTGTGACATTTTATTCCTTCTCCCTGTGACATTTAATTCCCTCTCGCTGTGACATTTTATTCCTTCACCCTGTGACATTTTATTCCCTCTCCCTGTGACATTTAATTCCCTCTCCCTGTGACATTTGATTCCTTCACCCTGTGACATTTTATTCCCTCTCCCTGTGACATTTTATTCCTTCACCCTGTGACATTTTATTCCCTCTCCCTGTGACATTTAATTCCCTCTCCCTGTGACATTTGATTCCTTCTCCCTGTGACATTTAATTCCCTCTCCCTGTGACATTTGATTCCTTCTCCCTGTGACATTTTATTCCCTCTCCCTGTGACATTTTATTCCCTTCTCCATGTGACATTTCATTCCTTCTCCCTGTGACATTTGATTCCCTCTCCCTGTGACATTTTATTCCCTTTTCCCAGTGACATTTTATTCGCCTTTCCCTGTGACATTATATTCCCTTCTCACTGTGACATTTTTTCCTTTCTCCCTGTGACATTTTATTCCCTTCTCCCTATGACATTTTATTCCCACTCTCTGTGACATTTCATTCCCTTCTGCCTGTGACATTTTATTCCCTTCTCCCTGTGACATTTTATTCCTTCTCCCTGTGACTTTTTATTCCCTTTTCCCTGTGACATTTTCTTCCCTCTCCCTGTCATTTTTTATTCCCTCTCCCTGTGACATTTCATTCCCTCCCACTTTGACATTTCATTCTCTTCTCCCTGTGGCATTTTATTCCCTTCTCCATGTGACATTTTATTCCCTCTTCCTCTGACAATTTATTCCCTTCTCCCTGTGACATTTCATTCCCTCTCCCTGTGACATTTTATTCCCTTCTCCATGTGACATTTTATTCCCTCTTCCTCTGACAATTTATTCCCTTCTCCCTGTGACATTTCATTCCCTTCTCCCTGTGACATTTAATTCCCTCTCCCTGTGACATTTTATTCCCTCTCCCTGTGACATTTCATTTCCTGCCCCAGAGACATTTCTTTCCCTTCTCCCTGTCACATTTTAATCCCCCTCCCTGTGACTTTTGATTCCTTCACCCTGTGACATTTTATTCCCTCTCCCTGTGACATTTTATTCCCTTCTCCATGTGACATTTCATTCCTTCTCCCTGTGACATTTGATGCCCTCTCCCTGTGATTTTTAATTCCCTTCTCCCTCTGACATTTTATTCCCTCTCCCTGTGACATTTTATTCCTTCTCCATGTGACATTTCATTCCCTTTCCCTGTGACATTTTATTCCCTCTTCCTGTGACATTTTATTCCCTCTCCCTGTGACATTTTATTCCTTCACCCTGTGACATTTTATTCCCTCTCCCTGTGACATTTGATTCCTTCACCCTGTGACATTTGATTCCCTCTCCCTGTGACATTTGATTCCTTCACCCTGTGACATTTGATTCCCTCTCCCTGTGACATTTAATTCCCTTCTCCCTGTGACATTTTATTCCCTTCTCCCAGTGACATTTTATTCGCCTTTCCCTGTGACATTATATTCCCTTCTCACTGTGACATTTTTTCCTTTCTCCCTGTGACATTTTATTCCCTTCTCCCTATGACATTTTATTCCCACTCTCTGTGACATTTTATTCCCTTCTCCCTGTGACATTTTATTCCTTCTCCCTGTGATTTTTTATTCCCTCTCCCTGTGACATTTCATTCCCTCCCACTTTGACATTTCATTCTCTTCTCCCTGTGACATTTTATTCATTCTCCCTGTGACATTTCATTCGCTCCCCCTGTGATATTTCATTCCCTCCCCTGAGACATTTCTTTCCCTTCTCCCTGTGACATTTCATTCCCTCTCCCTGTGACATTTTATTCCCTTCTCCCTGTGACATTTCATTCCCTTCTCCCTGTGACTTTTTATTCACTCTCCCTGTGACATTTCATTCCCTCCCCCAGAGACATTTCTTTCCCTTCTCCCTGTGACATTTTATTCCCTCTACCTGTCACATTTTATTGCTCTCCTGTGATTTTTTATTCCCTCTCCCTGTGAAATTTTATTCCTTTTCCCTGTGATATTTTATTTCCTTCTCCCTGTGACATTTTATTCCCTTCTCCCTGTGACATTTCATTCCCTTTCCCTGTGACATTTTATTCCTTCACCCTGTGACATTTTATTCCCTCTCCCTGTGACATTTGATTCCTTCACCCTGTGACATTTTATTCCCTCTCCCTGTGACATTTTATTCCCTTCTCCATGTGACATTTCATTCCTTCTCCCTGTGACATTTGATGCCCTCTCCCTGTGATTTTTAATTCCCTTCTCCCTCTGACATTTTATTCCCTCTCCCTGTGACATTTTATTCCTTCTCCATGTGACATTTCATTCCCTTTCCCTGTGACATTTTATTCCCTCTTCCTGTGACATTTTATTCCCTCTCCCTGTGACATTTTATTCCCTTCTCCCTATGACATTTTATTCCCACTCTCTGTGACATTTTATTCCCTTCTCCCTGTGACATTTTATTCCTTCTCCCTGTGACTTTTTATTCCCTTCTCCCTGTGACATTTTCTTCCCTCTCCCTGTGATTTTTTATTCCCTCTCCCTGTGACATTTCATTCCCTCCCACTTTGACATTTCATTCTCTTCTCCCTGTGACATTTTATTCATTCTCCCTGTGACATTTCATTCGCTCCCCCTGTGATATTTCATTCCCTCCCCTGAGACATTTCTTTCCCTTCTCCCTGTGACATTTCATTCCCTCTCCCTGTGACATTTTATTCCCTTCTCCCTGTGACATTTCATTCCCTTCTCCCTGTGACTTTTTATTCACTCTCCCTGTGACATTTCATTCCCTCCCCCAGAGACATTTCTTTCCCTTCTCCCTGTGACATTTTATTCCCTCTACCTGTCACATTTTATTGCTCTCCTGTGATTTTTTATTCCCTCTCCCTGTGAAATTTTATTCCTTTTCCCTGTGATATTTTATTTCCTTCTCCCTGTGACATTTTATTCCCTTCTCCCTGTGACATTTCATTCCCTCTCCCTGTGACATTTTATTCCTTCACCCTGTGACATTTTATTCCCTCTCCCTGTGACATTTGATTCCTTCACCCTGTGACATTTTATTACCTCTCCCTGTGACATTTTATTCCCTCTCCCTGTGACATTTTATTCCCTTCTCCATGTGACATTTCATTCCTTCTCCCTGTGACATTTGATGCCCTCTCCCTGTGATTTTTAATTCCCTTCTCCCTCTGACATTTTATTCCCTCTCCCTGTGACATTTTATTCCTTCTCCATGTGACATTTCATTCCCTTTCCCTGTGACATTTTATTCCCTCTTCCTGTGACATTTCATTCCCTCTCCCTGTGACATTTGATTCCTTCTCCCTGTGACATTTTATTCCTTCACCCTGTGACATTTTATTCCCTCTCCCTGTGACATTTCATTCCCTCTCCCTGTGACATTTTATTCCTTCACCCTGTGACATTTTATTCCCTCTCCCTGTGACATTTGATTCCTTCTCCCTGTGACATTTTATTCCCTCTCCCTCTGACATTTTATTCCCTCTCCCTGTGACATTTTATTCCTTCTCCATGTGACATTTCATTCCCTTTCCCTGTGACATTTTATTCCCTCTTCCTGTGACATTTTATTCCCTTCTCCCTGTGACATTTAATTCCCTCTCCCTGTGACATTTGATTCCTTCACCCTGTGACATTTTATTCCCTCTCCCTGTGACATTTGATTCCTTCACCCTGTGACATTTTATTCCCTTCTCCATGTGACATTTCATTCCTTCTCCCTGTGACATTTGATTCCCTCTCCCTGTGACATTTAATTCCCTTCTCCCTGTGACATTTTGTTCCCTTCTCCCAGTGACATTTTATTCGCCTTTCCCTGTGACATTATATTCCCTTCTCACTGTGACATTTTTTCCTTTCTCCCTGTGACATTTTATTCCCTTCTCCCTATGACATTTGATTCCCACTCTCTGTGACATTTCATTCCCTTCTCCCTGTGACATTTTATTCCCTTCTCCCTGTGACATTTTATTCCTTCTCCCTGTGACATTTTATTCCTTCTCCCTGTGACTTTTTATTCCCTTTTCCCTGTGACATTTTCTTCCCTCTCCCTGTGATTTTTTATTCCCTCTCCCTGTGACATTTCATTCCCTCCCACTTTGACATTTCATTCTCTTCTCCCTGTGACATTTTATTCCCTTCTCCATGTGACATTTTATTCCCTCTTCCTCTGACAATTTATTCCCTTCTCCCTGTGAAATTTCATTCCCTTCTCCCTGTTACATTTCTTTCCCTTCTCCCTGTGACATTTTAATCCCTCTCCCTGTGACATTTTATTCCCTTCTCCATGTGACATTTTATTCCCTCTCCCTGTGACATTTCAATCCTTCTCCCTGTGATATTTTATTTCCTTCTCTCTGTATAATTTTATTCCCTCTCCCTGTGACATTTTATTCCCTTCTCCCTGTGACATTTTATTCCCTCTCCCTGTGACATTTTATTCCTTCTTCCTGTGACGTTTTATTCCCTTCTCCCTGTGACATTTCATTCCCTCTCCCTGTGACATTTCATTCCCTCTCCCTGTGACATTTCATTCCCTCTCGCTGTGAAATTTTATTCCCTCTTCCTGTGATATTTTATTTCCTTCTCCCTGTGACATTTCATACCCTCTCCCTGTGACATTTTATTCCTTCACCCTGTGACATTTTATTCCCTCTCCCTGTGACATTTGATTCCTTCACCCTGTGACATTTTATTCCCTCTCCATGTGACATTTTATTCCCTTCTCCATGTGACATTTCATTCCCTCTCCCTGTGACATTTTATTCCCTCTTCTTGTGACATTTTATTCCCTCTCCCTGTGACATTTGATTCGCTTCTCCCTGTGACCTTTTATTCCCTTCTCCCTGTGACATTTTATTCCTTCACCCTGTGACATTTTATTCCCTCTCCCTGTGACATTTTATTCCCTTCTCCCTGTGACATTTAATTCCCTCTCCCTGTGACATTTGATTCCTTCTCCCTGTGACATTTTATTCCCTCTCCCTGTGACATTTTATTCCCTTCTCCATGTGACATTTCATTCCTTCTCCCTGTGACATTTGATTCCCTCTCCCTGTGACATTTAATTCCCTTCTCCCTGTGACATTTTATTCCCTTTTCCCAGTGACATTTTATTCGCCTTTCCCTGTGACATTATATTCCCTTCTCACTGTGACATTTTTTCCTTTCTCCCTGTGACATTTTATTCCCTTCTCCCTATGACATTTTATTCCCACTCTCTGTGACATTTCATTCCCTTCTGCCTGTGACATTTTATTCCCTTCTCCCTGTGACATTTTATTCCTTCTCCCTGTGACTTTTTATTCCCTTTTCCCTGTGACATTTTCTTCCCTCTCCCTGTCATTTTTTATTCCCTCTCCCTGTGACATTTCATTCCCTCCCACTTTGACATTTCATTCTCTTCTCCCTGTGGCATTTTATTCCCTTCTCCATGTGACATTTTATTCCCTCTTCCTCTGACAATTTATTCCCTTCTCCCTGTGACATTTCATTCCCTCTCCCTGTGACATTTTATTCCCTTCTCCATGTGACATTTTATTCCCTCTTCCTCTGACAATTTATTCCCTTCTCCCTGTGACATTTCATTCCCTTCTCCCTGTGACATTTAATTCCCTCTGCCTGTGACATTTTATTCCCTCTCCCTGTGACATTTCATTTCCTGCCCCAGAGACATTTCTTTCCCTTCTCCCTGTCACATTTTAATCCCCCTCCCTGTGATATTTTATTCCCTTCTCCATGTGACATTTTATTCGCTCTCCCTGTGACATCTTATTCCCTTCTCCCTGTGACATTTCATTCCCTCTCCCTGTGACATTTTATTCCTTCACCCTGTGACATTTTATTCCCTCTCCCTGTGACATTTGATTCCTTCTCCCTGTGACATTTTATTCCCTCTCCCTCTGACATTTTATTCCCTCTCCCTGTGACATTTTATTCCTTCTCCATGTGACATTTCATTCCCTTTCCCTGTGACATTTTATTCCCTCTTCCTGTGACATTTTATTCCCTCTCCCTGTGACATTTGATTCGCTTCTCCCTGTGACCTTTTATTCCCTTCTCCCTGTGACATTTTATTCCTTCACCCTGTGACATTTTATTCCCTCTCCCTGTGACATTTTATTCCCTTCTCCCTGTGACATTTAATTCCCTCTCCCTGTGACATTTGATTCCTTCACCCTGTGACATTTTATTCCCTCTCCCTGTGACATTTTATTCCCTTCTCCATGTGACATTTCATTCCTTCTCCCTGTGACATTTGATTCCCTCTCCCTGTGACATTTAATTCCCTTCTCCCTGTGACATTTTGTTCCCTTCTCCCAGTGACATTTTATTCGCCTTTCCCTGTGACATTATATTCCCTTCTCACTGTGACATTTTTTCCTTTCTCCCTGTGACATTTTATTCCCTTCTCCCTATGACATTTGATTCCCACTCTCTGTGACATTTCATTCCCTTCTCCCTGTGACATTTTATTCCCTTCTCCCTGTGACATTTTATTCCTTCTCCCTGTGACATTTTATTCCTTCTCCCTGTGACTTTTTATTCCCTTTTCCCTGTGACATTTTCTTCCCTCTCCCTGTGATTTTTTATTCCCTCTCCCTGTGACATTTCATTCCCTCCCACTTTGACATTTCATTCTCTTCTCCCTGTGACATTTTATTCCCTTCTCCCTGTGAAATTTCATTCCCTTCTCCCTGTTACATTTCTTTCCCTTCTCCCTGTGACATTTTAATCCCTCTCCCTGTGACATTTTATTCCCTTCTCCATGTGACATTTTATTCCCTCTCCCTGTGACATTTCAATCCTTCTCCCTGTGATATTTTATTTCCTTCTCTCTGTATAATTTTATTCCCTCTCCCTGTGACATTTTATTCCCTTCTCCCTGTGACATTTTATTCCCTCTCCCTGTGACATTTTATTCCTTCTTCCTGTGACGTTTTATTCCCTTCTCCCTGTGACATTTCATTCCCTCTCCCTGTGACATTTCATTCCCTCTCACTGTGACATTTTATTCCCTCTTCCTCTGACATTTTATTCCCTTCTCCCTATGACATTTCATTCCCTTCTCCCTGTGACATTTCATTCCCTCCCATTTTGACATTTAATTCTCTATCCCCGTCACATTTAATTCCCTCTCGCTGTGAAATTTTATTCCCTCTTCCTGTGATATTTTATTTCCTTCTCCCTGTGACATTTCATACCCTCTCCCTGTGACATTTTATTCCTTCACCCTGTGACATTTTATTCCCTCTCCCTGTGACATTTGATTCCTTCACCCTGTGACATTTTATTCCCTCTCCATGTGACATTTTATTCCCTTCTCCATGTGACATTTCATTCCCTCTCCCTGTGACATTTTATTCCCTCTTCTTGTGACATTTTATTCCCTCTCCCTGTGACATTTGATTCGCTTCTCCCTGTGACCTTTTATTCCCTTCTCCCTGTGACATTTTATTCCTTCACCCTGTGACATTTTATTCCCTCTCCCTGTGACATTTTATTCCCTTCTCCCTGTGACATTTAATTCCCTCTCCCTGTGACATTTGATTCCTTCTCCCTGTGACATTTTATTCCCTCTCCCTGTGACATTTTATTCCCTTCTCCATGTGACATTTCATTCCTTCTCCCTGTGACATTTGATTCCCTCTCCCTGTGACATTTAATTCCCTTCTCCCTGTGACATTTTATTCCCTTTTCCCAGTGACATTTTATTCGCCTTTCCCTGTGACATTATATTCCCTTCTCACTGTGACATTTTTTCCTTTCTCCCTGTGACATTTTATTCCCTTCTCCCTATGACATTTTATTCCCACTCTCTGTGACATTTCATTCCCTTCTGCCTGTGACATTTTATTCCCTTCTCCCTGTGACATTTTATTCCTTCTCCCTGTGACTTTTTATTCCCTTTTCCCTGTGACATTTTCTTCCCTCTCCCTGTCATTTTTTATTCCCTCTCCCTGTGACATTTCATTCCCTCCCACTTTGACATTTCATTCTCTTCTCCCTGTGGCATTTTATTCCTTCTCCCTGTGACATTTCATTCGCTCCCCCTGTGACATTTCATTCGCTCCCCTGAGACATTTTATTTCCTTCTCCATGTGACATTTTATTCCCTCTTCCTCTGACAATTTATTCCCTTCTCCCTGTGACATTTCATTCCCTCTCCCTGTGACATTTTATTCCCTTCTCCATGTGACATTTTATTCCCTCTTCCTCTGACAATTTATTCCCTTCTCCCTGTGACATTTCATTCCCTTCTCCCTGTGACATTTAATTCCCTCTCCCTGTGACATTTTATTCCCTCTCCCTGTGACATTTCATTTCCTGCCCCAGAGACATTTCTTTCCCTTCTCCCTGTCACATTTTAATCCCCCTCCCTGTGATATTTTATTCCCTTCTCCATGTGACATTTTATTCGCTCTCCCTGTGACATCTTATTCCCTTCTCCCTGTGACATTTTATTCCCTTCTCCCTGTGACATTTCATTCCCTCTCCCTGTGACATTTTATTCCCTCTTCCTGTGACGTTTTATTCCCTTCTCCCTGTGACATTTCATTCCCTTCTCCCTGTGACATTTCATTCCCTCTCCCTGTGACATTTCATTCCATCTCCCTGTGACATTTCATTCCCTCTCCCTGTGACATTTCAATCCCTCCCATTTTGACATTTAATTCTCTATCCCCGTGACATTTAATTCCCTCTCGCTGTGAAATTTTATTCCCTCTTCCTCTGACATTTTATTCCCTTCTCCCAATGACATTTCATTCCCTTCTCCCTGTGACATTTCATTCCCTCTCCCTGTGAGGTTTTATTCCCTCTTCCTGTGACATTTTATTCCCTTCTCCCTGTGACATTTAATTCCCTCTCCCTGTGACATTTCATTCCCTCCCATTTTGACATTTAATTCTCTATCCCCGTGACATTTAATTCCCTCTCGCTGTGAAATTTTATTCCCTCTTCCTGTGACTTTTTATTCCCTTCTCCCTGTGACATTTTATTCCCTCTCCCTGTGATTTTTTATTCACTCTGCCTGTGAAATTTAATTCCTTCTCCCTGTGATTTTTTTTCCTTCTCTCTTTGACATTTTATTCCCTCTCCCTGTGACATTTTATTCCTTCACCCTGTGACATTTTATTCCCTCTCCCTGTGAAATTTTATTCCCTTCTCCATGTGACATTTCATTCCTACTCCCTGTGACATTTGATGCCCTCTCCCTGTGATTTTTAATTCCCTTCTCCCTGTGACATTTTATTCCCTTCTCCCAGTGACATTTTATTCCTTCTCCATGTGACATTTTATTCCCTTCTCCCTGTGACATTTTATTCCCTCTCCCTGTGTCATTTTATTCCTTCACCCTGTGACATTTTATTCCCTCTCCCTGTGACATTTCATTCCCTTCTCCCTGTGACATTTTATTCCCTTCTCCCTTTGACATTTTCTTCCCTTCTCCATGTGACATTTTATTCCCTCTCCCTGTGACATTTGATTCCTTCACCCTGTGACATTTTATTCCCTCTCTCTGTGACATTTTATTCCCATCTCCATGTGACATTTTAATCCCTTCTCCATGTGACATTTTATTCCCTCTCCCTGTGACATTTTATTCCCTCTCCCTTTGACTTTTTATTCCCTCTCCCTGTGACATTTGATTCCTTAACCCTGTGACATTTTATTCCCTCTCCCTGTGACATTTTATTCCCTTCTCCATGTGACATTTCATTCCTTCTCCCTGTGACATTTGATGCCCTCTCCCTGTGATTTTTAATTCCCTTCTCCCTGTGACATTTTATTCCCTCTCCCTGTGACATTTTATTCCCTTCTCCATGTGACATTTTATTCCCTTCTCCATGTGACATTTTATTCCCTCTCCCTGTGACATTTTATTCCCTTCTCCATGTGACATTTCATTCCTTCTCCCTGTGACATTTGATGCCCTCTCCCTGTGATTTTTAATTCCCTTCTCCCTGTGACATTTTATTCCCTCTTCCTGTGACATTTTATTCCCTCTCCCTGTGACATTTGATTCGCTTCTCCCTGTGACCTTTTATTCCCTTCTCCCTGTGACATTTTATTCCTTCACCCTGTGACATCTTATTCCCTTCTCCCTGTGACATTTGATTCCTTCACCCTGTGACATTTTATTCCCTCTCCCTGTGACATTTTATTCCCTTCTCCATGTGACATTTCATTCCTTCTCCCTGTGACATTTGATTCCCTCTCCCTGTGACATTTAATTCCCTTCTCCCTGTGACATTTTATTCGCCTTTCCCTGTGACATTATATTCCCTTCTCACTGTGACATTTTTTCCTTTCTCCCTGTGACATTTTATTGCCTTCTCCCTATGACATTTTATTCGCACTCTCTGTGACATTTCATTCCCTTCTCCCTGTGACATTTTATTCCCTCTTCCTGTGATATTTTATTTCCTTCTCCCTGTGACATTTCATACCCTCTCCCTGTGACATTTTATTCCTTCACCCTGTGACATTTTATTCCCTCTCCCTGTGACATTTGATTCCTTCACCCTGTGACATTTTATTCCCTCTCCATGTGACATTTTATTCCCTTCTCCATGTGACATTTCATTCCCTCTCCCTGTGACATTTTATTCCCTCTTCTTGTGACATTTTATTCCCTCTCCCTGTGACATTTGATTCGCTTCTCCCTGTGACCTTTTATTCCCTTCTCCCTGTGACATTTTATTCCTTCACCCTGTGACATTTTATTCCCTCTCCCTGTGACATTTTATTCCCTTCTCCCTGTGACATTTAATTCCCTCTCCCTGTGACATTTGATTCCTTCTCCCTGTGACATTTTATTCCCTCTCCCTGTGACATTTTATTCCCTTCTCCATGTGACATTTCATTCCTTCTCCCTGTGACATTTGATTCCCTCTCCCTGTGACATTTAATTCCCTTCTCCCTGTGACATTTTATTCCCTTTTCCCAGTGACATTTTATTCGCCTTTCCCTGTGACATTATATTCCCTTCTCACTGTGACATTTTTTCCTTTCTCCCTGTGACATTTTATTCCCTTCTCCCTATGACATTTTATTCCCACTCTCTGTGACATTTCATTCCCTTCTGCCTGTGACATTTTATTCCCTTCTCCCTGTGACATTTTATTCCTTCTCCCTGTGACTTTTTATTCCCTTTTCCCTGTGACATTTTCTTCCCTCTCCCTGTCATTTTTTATTCCCTCTCCCTGTGACATTTCATTCCCTCCCACTTTGACATTTCATTCTCTTCTCCCTGTGGCATTTTATTCCTTCTCCCTGTGACATTTCATTCGCTCCCCTGAGACATTTTATTCCCTTCTCCATGTGACATTTTATTCCCTCTTCCTCTGACAATTTATTCCCTTCTCCCTGTGACATTTCATTCCCTCTCCCTGTGACATTTTATTCCCTTCTCCATGTGACATTTTATTCCCTCTTCCTCTGACAATTTATTCCCTTCTCCCTGTGACATTTCATTCCCTTCTCCCTGTGACATTTAATTCCCTCTCCCTGTGACATTTTATTCCCTCTCCCTGTGACATTTCATTTCCTGCCCCAGAGACATTTCTTTCCCTTCTCCCTGTCACATTTTAATCCCCCTCCCTGTGATATTTTATTCCCTTCTCCATGTGACATTTTATTCGCTCTCCCTGTGACATCTTATTCCCTTCTCCCTGTGACATTTCATTCCCTCTCCCTGTGACATTTTATTCCTTCACCCTGTGACATTTTATTCCCTCTCCCTGTGACATTTGATTCCTTCTCCCTGTGACATTTTATTCCCTCTCCCTCTGACATTTTATTCCCTCTCCCTGTGACATTTTATTCCTTCTCCATGTGACATTTCATTCCCTTTCCCTGTGACATTTTATTCCCTCTTCCTGTGACATTTTATTCCCTCTCCCTGTGACATTTGATTCGCTTCTCCCTGTGACCTTTTATTCCCTTCTCCCTGTGACATTTTATTCCTTCACCCTGTGACATTTTATTCCCTCTCCCTGTGACATTTTATTCCCTTCTCCCTGTGACATTTAATTCCCTCTCCCTGTGACATTTGATTCCTTCACCCTGTGACATTTTATTCCCTCTCCCTGTGACATTTTATTCCCTTCTCCATGTGACATTTCATTCCTTCTCCCTGTGACATTTGATTCCCTCTCCCTGTGACATTTAATTCCCTTCTCCCTGTGACATTTTGTTCCCTTCTCCCAGTGACATTTTATTCGCCTTTCCCTGTGACATTATATTCCCTTCTCACTGTGACATTTTTTCCTTTCTCCCTGTGACATTTTATTCCCTTCTCCCTATGACATTTGATTCCCACTCTCTGTGACATTTCATTCCCTTCTCCCTGTGACATTTTATTCCCTTCTCCCTGTGACATTTTATTCCTTCTCCCTGTGACATTTTATTCCTTCTCCCTGTGACTTTTTATTCCCTTTTCCCTGTGACATTTTCTTCCCTCTCCCTGTGATTTTTTATTCCCTCTCCCTGTGACATTTCATTCCCTCTCACTTTGACATTTCATTCTCTTCTCCCTGTGACATTTTATTCCCTTCTCCCTGTGAAATTTCATTCCCTTCTCCCTGTTACATTTCTTTCCCTTCTCCCTGTGACATTTTAATCCCTCTCCCTGTGACATTTTATTCCCTTCTCCATGTGACATTTTATTCCCTCTCCCTGTGACATTTCAATCCTTCTCCCTGTGATATTTTATTTCCTTCTCTCTGTATAATTTTATTCCCTCTCCCTGTGACATTTTATTCCCTTCTCCCTGTGACATTTTATTCCCTCTCCCTGTGACATTTTATTCCTTCTTCCTGTGACGTTTTATTCCCTTCTCCCTGTGACATTTCATTCCCTCTCCCTGTGACATTTCATTCCCTCTCACTGTGACATTTTATTCCCTCTTCCTCTGACATTTTATTCCCTTCTCCCTATGACATTTCATTCCCTTCTCCCTGTGACATTTCATTCCCTCCCATTTTGACATTTAATTCTCTATCCCCGTCACATTTAATTCCCTCTCGCTGTGAAATTTTATTCCCTCTTCCTGTGATATTTTATTTCCTTCTCCCTGTGACATTTCATACCCTCTCCCTGTGACATTTTATTCCTTCACCCTGTGACATTTTATTCCCTCTCCCTGTGACATTTGATTCCTTCACCCTGTGACATTTTATTCCCTCTCCATGTGACATTTTATTCCCTTCTCCATGTGACATTTCATTCCCTCTCCCTGTGACATTTTATTCCCTCTTCTTGTGACATTTTATTCCCTCTCCCTGTGACATTTGATTCGCTTCTCCCTGTGACCTTTTATTCCCTTCTCCCTGTGACATTTTATTCCTTCACCCTGTGACATTTTATTCCCTCTCCCTGTGACATTTTATTCCCTTCTCCCTGTGACATTTAATTCCCTCTCCCTGTGACATTTGATTCCTTCTCCCTGTGACATTTTATTCCCTCTCCCTGTGACATTTTATTCCCTTCTCCATGTGACATTTCATTCCTTCTCCCTGTGACATTTGATTCCCTCTCCCTGTGACATTTAATTCCCTTCTCCCTGTGACATTTTATTCCCTTTTCCCAGTGACATTTTATTCGCCTTTCCCTGTGACATTATATTCCCTTCTCACTGTGACATTTTTTCCTTTCTCCCTGTGACATTTTATTCCCTTCTCCCTATGACATTTTATTCCCACTTTCTGTGACATTTCATTCCCTTCTGCCTGTGACATTTTATTCCCTTCTCCCTGTGACATTTTATTCCTTCTCCCTGTGACTTTTTATTCCCTTTTCCCTGTGACATTTTCTTCCCTCTCCCTGTCATTTTTTATTCCCTCTCCCTGTGACATTTCATTCCCTCCCACTTTGACATTTCATTCTCTTCTCCCTGTGGCATTTTATTCCTTCTCCCTGTGACATTTCATTCGCTCCCCCTGTGACATTTCATTCGCTCCCCTGAGACATTTTATTCCCTTCTCCATGTGACATTTTATTCCCTCTTCCTCTGACAATTTATTCCCTTCTCCCTGTGACATTTCATTCCCTCTCCCTGTGACATTTTATTCCCTTCTCCATGTGACATTTTATTCCCTCTTCCTCTGACAATTTATTCCCTTCTCCCTGTGACATTTCATTCCCTTCTCCCTGTGACATTTAATTCCCTCTCCCTGTGACATTTTATTCCCTCTCCCTGTGACATTTCATTTCCTGCCCCAGAGACATTTCTTTCCCTTCTCCCTGTCACATTTTAATCCCCCTCCCTGTGATATTTTATTCCCTTCTCCATGTGACATTTTATTCGCTCTCCCTGTGACATCTTATTCCCTTCTCCCTGTGACATTTTATTCCCTTCTCCCTGTGACATTTCATTCCCTCTCCCTGTGACATTTTATTCCCTCTTCCTGTGACGTTTTATTCCCTTCTCCCTGTGACATTTCATTCCCTTCTCCCTGTGACATTTCATTCCCTCTCCCTGTGACATTTCATTCCATCTCCCTGTGACATTTCATTCCCTCTCCCTGTGACATTTCAATCCCTCCCATTTTGACATTTAATTCTCTATCCCCGTGACATTTAATTCCCTCTCGCTGTGAAATTTTATTCCCTCTTCCTCTGACATTTTATTCCCTTCTCCCAATGACATTTCATTCCCTTCTCCCTGTGACATTTCATTCCCTCTCCCTGTGAGGTTTTATTCCCTCTTCCTGTGACATTTTATTCCCTTCTCCCTGTGACATTTAATTCCCTCTCCCTGTGACATTTCATTCCCTCCCATTTTGACATTTAATTCTCTATCCCCGTGACATTTAATTCCCTCTCGCTGTGAAATTTTATTCCCTCTTCCTGTGACTTTTTATTCCCTTCTCCCTGTGACATTTTATTCCCTCTCCCTGTGATTTTTTATTCACTCTGCCTGTGAAATTTAATTCCTTCTCCCTGTGATTTTTTTTCCTTCTCTCTTTGACATTTTATTCCCTCTCCCTGTGACATTTTATTCCTTCACCCTGTGACATTTTATTCCCTCTCCCTGTGAAATTTTATTCCCTTCTCCATGTGACATTTCATTCCTACTCCCTGTGACATTTGATGCCCTCTCCCTGTGATTTTTAATTCCCTTCTCCCTGTGACATTTTATTCCCTTCTCCCAGTGACATTTTATTCCTTCTCCATGTGACATTTTATTCCCTTCTCCCTGTGACATTTTATTCCCTCTCCCTGTGTCATTTTATTCCTTCACCCTGTGACATTTTATTCCCTCTCCCTGTGACATTTCATTCCCTTCTCCCTGTGACATTTTATTCCCTTCTCCCTTTGACATTTTCTTCCCTTCTCCATGTGACATTTTATTCCCTCTCCCTGTGACATTTGATTCCTTCACCCTGTGACATTTTATTCCCTCTCTCTGTGACATTTTATTCCCATCTCCATGTGACATTTTAATCCCTTCTCCATGTGACATTTTATTCCCTCTCCCTGTGACATTTTATTCCCTCTCCCTTTGACTTTTTATTCCCTCTCCCTGTGACATTTGATTCCTTAACCCTGTGACATTTTATTCCCTCTCCCTGTGACATTTTATTCCCTTCTCCATGTGACATTTCATTCCTTCTCCCTGTGACATTTGATGCCCTCTCCCTGTGATTTTTAATTCCCTTCTCCCTGTGACATTTTATTCCCTCTCCCTGTGACATTTTATTCCCTTCTCCATGTGACATTTTATTCCCTTCTCCATGTGACATTTTATTCCCTCTCCCTGTGACATTTTATTCCCTTCTCCATGTGACATTTCATTCCTTCTCCCTGTGACATTTGATGCCCTCTCCCTGTGATTTTTAATTCCCTTCTCCCTGTGACATTATATTCCCTCTTCCTGTGACATTTTATTCCCTCTCCCTGTGACATTTGATTCGCTTCTCCCTGTGACCTTTTATTCCCTTCTCCCTGTGACATTTTATTCCTTCACCCTGTGACATCTTATTCCCTTCTCCCTGTGACATTTAATTCCCTCTTCCTGTGACATTTGATTCCTTCACCCTGTGACATTTTATTCCCTCTCCCTGTGACATTTTATTCCCTTCTCCATGTGACATTTCATTCCTTCTCCCTGTGACATTTGATTCCCTCTCCCTGTGACATTTAATTCCCTTCTCCCTGTGACATTTTATTCGCCTTTCCCTGTGACATTATATTCCCTTCTCACTGTGACATTTTTTCCTTTCTCCCTGTGACATTTTATTCCCTTCTCCCTATGACATTTTATTCGCACTCTCTGTGACATTTCATTCCCTTCTCCCTGTGACATTTTATTCCCTTCTCCCTGTGACATTTTATTCCTTCTCCCTGTGACTTTTTATTCACTTTTCCCTGTGACATTTTCTTCCCTCTCCCTGTGATTTTTTATTCCCTCTCCCTGTGACATTTCATTCCCTCCCACTTTGACATTTCATTCTCTTCTCCCTGTGACATTTTATTCCTTCTCCCTGTGACATTTCATTCGCTCCCCCTGTGACATTTCATTCCCTCCCCTGAGACATTTCTTTCCCTTCACCCTGTGACATTTTATTCCCTCTCCCTGTGACATTTCATTCACTCCCCCAGAGACATTTCTTTCCCTTCTCCCTGTGACATTTTAATCCCTCTCCCTGTGACATTTTATTCCCTTCTCCATGTGACATTTTATTCCCTCTCCCTGTGACATTTCATTCCTTCTCCCTGTGATATTTTATTTCCTTCTCTCTGTGTAATTTTATTCCCTCTCCCTTTGACATTTTATTCCCTCCTCCTAGTGACATTTTATTCCCTTCTCCCTGTGATCTTTTATTCCCTTCTCCCTGTGACATTTTATTTCTTCAACCTGTGACATTTTATTCCCTCTCCCTGTGACATTTTATTCCCTTCTCCCTGTGACATTTAATTCCCTCTCCCTGTGATATTTGATTCCTTCACCCTGTGACATTTTATTCCCTCTCCCTGTGACATTTTATTCCCTTCTCCATGTGACATTTCATTCCCTTCTCCCTGTGACATTTCATTCCCTCTCCCTGTGACATTTCATTCCCTCTCCCTGTGACATTTTATTCCTTCACCCTGTGACATTTCATTCCCTCTCCCTGTGACATTTTATTCCTTCACCCTGTGACATTTTATTCCCTCTCCCTGTGACATTTAATTCCTTCACCCTGTGACATTTTATTCGCCTTTCCCTGTGACATTATATTCCCTTCTCACTGTGACATTTTTTCCTTTCTCCCTGTGACATTTTATTCCCTTCTCCCTATGACATTTTATTCCCACTCTCTGTGACATTTTATTCCCTTCTCCCTGTGACATTTTATTCCTTCTCCCTGTGACTTTTTATTCCCTTCTCCCTATGACATTTTATTCCCACTCTCTGTGACATTTTTTCCTTTCTCCCTGTGACATTTTATTCCCTTCTCCCTATGACATTTTATTCCCACTCTCTGTGACATTTTCTTCCCTCTCCCTGTGATTTTTTATTCCCTCTCCCTGTGACATTTCATTCCCTCCCACTTTGACATTTCATTCTCTTCTCCCTGTGACATTTTATTCATTCTCCCTGTGACATTTCATTCGCTCCCCCTGTGATATTTTATTCCCTCTTCCTCTGATATTTTATTCCCTTCTCCCTGTGACATTTCATTCCCTTCTCCCTGTGACTTTTTATTCACTCTCCCTGTGACATTTCATTCCCTCCCCCAGAGACATTTCTTTCCCTTCTCCCTGTGACATTTTATTCCCTCTACCTGTCACATTTTATTGCTCTCCTGTGATTTTTTATTCCCTCTCCCTGTGAAATTTTATTCCTTTTCCATTTGATATTTTATTTCCTTCTCCCTGTGACATTTTATTCCCTTCTCCCTGTGACATTTCATTCTCTCTCCCTGTGACATTTTATTCCTTCACCCTGTGACATTTTATTCCCTCTCCCTGTGACTTTTGATTCCTTCACCCTGTGACATTTTATTCCCTCTCCCTGTGACATTTTATTCCCTTCTCCATGTGACATTTCATTCCTTCTCCCTGTGACATTTGATGCCCTCTCCCTGTGATTTTTAAGTCCCTTCTCCCTCTGACATTTTATTCCCTCTACCTGTGATATTTTATTCCATCTCCCTGTGACATTTTATTCCCTCTTCCTGTGACATTTTATTCCCTCTCCCTGTGACATTTGATTCGCTTCTCCCTGTGACCTTTTATTCCCTTCTCCCTGTGACATTTTATTCCTTCACCCTGTGACATTTTATTCCCTCTCTTTGTGACATTTGATTCCTTCACCCTGTGACATTTGATTCCCTCTCCCTGTGACATTTAATTCCCTTCTCCCTGTGACATTTTATTCGCCTTTCCCTGTGACATTATATTCCCTTCTCACTGTGACATTTCATTCCCTCCCACTTTGACATTTCATTCTCTTCTCCCTGTGACATTTTATTCATTCTCCCTGTGACATTTCATTCCCTCCCCTGAGACATTTCTTTCCATTCTCCCTGTGACATTTCATTCCCTCTCCCTGTGACATTTTATTCCCTTCTCCCTGTGACATTTCATTCCCTTCTCCCTGTGACTTTTTATTCACTCTCCCTGTGACATTTCATTCCCTCCCCCAGAGACATTTCTTTCCCTTCTCCCTGTGACATTTTATTCCCTCTACCTGTCACATTTTATTGCTCTCCTGTGATTTTTTATTCCCTCTCCCTGTGAAATTTTATTCCTTTTCCCTGTGATATTTTATTTCCTTCTCCCTGTGACATTTTATTCCCTTCTCCCTGTGACATTTCATTCCCTCTCCCTGTGACATTTTATTCCTTCACCCTGTGACATTTTATTCCCTCTCCCTGTGACATTTGATTCCTTCACCCTGTGACATTTTATTCCCTCTCCCTGTGACATTTTATTCCTTCACCCTGTGACATTTTATTCCCTCTCCCTGTGACATTTGATTCCTTCTCCCTCTGACATTTTATTCCCTCTCCCTGTGACATTTTATTCCTTCTCCATGTGACATTTCATTCCCTTTCCCTGTGACACTTTATTCCCTCTTCCTGTGACATTTTATTCCCTCTCCCTGTGACATTTAATTCCCTTCTCCCTGTGACATTTTGTTCCCTTCTCCCAGTGACATTTTATTCCCTCTCCCTGTGACATTTCAATCCTTCTCCCTGTGACCTTTTATTCCCTTCTCCCTGTGACATTTTATTCCTTCACCCTGTGACATTTTATTCCCTCTCCCTGTGACATTTGATTCCTTCACCCTGTGACATTTGATTCCCTCTCCCTGTGACATTTAATTCCCTTCTCCCTGTGACATTTTGTTCCCTTCTCCCAGTGACATTTTATTCGCCTTTCCCTGTGACATTATATTCCCTTCTCACTGTGACATTTTTTCCTTTCTCCCTGTGACATTTTATTCCCTTCTCCCTATGACATTTTATTCCCACTCTCTGTGACATTTCATTCCCTTCTCCCTGTGACATTTTAATCCCTCTCCCTGTGACATTTTATTCCCTTCTCCATGTGACCTTTTATTCCCTCTCCCTGTGACATTTCAATCCTTCTCCCTGTGATATTTTATTTCCTTCTCTCTGTATAATTTTATTCCCTCTCCCTGTGACATTTCATTCCCTTCTCCCTGTGACATTTCATTCCTTCTCCCTGTGACATTTTATTCCCTCTCCCTGTGACATTTTATTCCCTCTTCCTGTGACGTTTTATTCCCTTCTCCCTGTGACATTTCATTCCCTTCTCCCTGTGACATTTCATTCCCTCTCCCTGTGACATTTTATTCCCTCTTCCTGTGACGTTTTATTCCCTTCTCCCTGTGACATTTCATTCCCTCTCACTGTGACATTTTATTCCCTCTTCCTCTGACATTTTATTCCCTTCTCCCTATGACATTTCATTCCCTTCTCCCTGTGACATTTCATTCCCTCTCCCTGTGACGTTTTATTCCCTCGTCCTGTGACATTTTATTCCCTTCTCCCTGTGACATTTCATTCCCTCTCCCTGTGACATTTCATTCCCTCCCATTTTGACATTTAATTCTCTATCCCCGTCACATTTAATTCCCTCTCGCTGTGAAATTTTATTCCCTCTTCCTGTGATATTTTATTTCCTTCTCCCTGTGACATTTCATACCCTCTCCCTGTGACATTTTATTCCTTCACCCTGTGACATTTTATTCCCTCTCCCTGTGACATTTGATTCCTTCACCCTGTGACATTTTATTCCCTCTCCATGTGACATTTTATTCCCTTCTCCATGTGACATTTCATTCCCTCTCCCTGTGACATTTTATTCCCTCTTCTTGTGACATTTTATTCCCTCTCCCTGTGACATTTGATTCGCTTCTCCCTGTGACCTTTTATTCCCTTCTCCCTGTGACATTTTATTCCTTCACCCTGTGACATTTTATTCCCTCTCCCTGTGACATTTCATTCGCTCCCCCTGTGATATTTCATTCCCTCCCCTGAGACATTTCTTTCCCTTCTCCCTGTGACATTTCATTCCCTTCTCCCTGTGACTTTTTATTCACTCTCCCTGTGACATTTCATTCCCTCCCCCAGAGACATTTCTTTCCCTTCTCCCTGTGACATTTTATTCCCTCTACCTGTCACATTTTATTGCTCTCCTGTGATTTTTTATTCCCTCTCCCTGTGAAATTTTATTCCTTTTCCCTGTGATATTCTATTTCCTTCTCCCTGTGACATTTTATTCCCTTCTCCCTGTGACATTCCATTCTCTCTCCCTGTGACATTTTATTCCTTCACCCTGTGACATTTTATTCCCTCTCCCTGTGACTTTTGATTCCTTCACCCTGTGACATTTTATTCCCTCTCCCTGTGACATTTTATTCCCTTCTCCATGTGACATTTCATTCCTTCTCCCTGTGACATTTGATGCCCTCTCCCTGTGATTTTTAATTCCCTTCTCCCTCTGACATTTTATTCCCTCTCCCTGTGACATTTTATTCCTTCTCCATGTGACATTTCATTCCCTTTCCCTGTGACATTTTATTCCCTCTTCCTGTGACATTTTATTCCCTCTCCCTGTGACATTTTATTCCTTCACCCTGTGACATTTTATTCCCTCTCCCTGTGACATTTGATTCCTTCACCCTGTGACATTTGATTCCCTCTCCCTGTGACATTTGATTCCTTCACCCTGTGACATTTGATTCCCTCTCCCTGTGACATTTAATTCCCTTCTCCCTGTGACATTTTATTCCCTTCTCCCAGTGACATTTTATTCGCCTTTCCCTGTGACATTATATTCCCTTCTCACTGTGACATTTTTTCCTTTCTCCCTGTGACATTTTATTCCCTTCTCCCTGTGACATTTTATTCCCTTCTCCCTGTGACATTTTATTCCTTCTCCCTGTGATTTTTTATTCCCTCTCCCTGTGACATTTCATTCCCTCCCACTTTGACATTTCATTCTCTTCTCCCTGTGACATTTTATTCATTCTCCCTGTGACATTTCATTCGCTCCCCCTGTGATATTTCATTCCCTCCCCTGAGACATTTCTTTCCCTTCTCCCTGTGACATTTCATTCCCTTCTCCCTGTGACTTTTTATTCACTCTCCCTGTGACATTTCATTCCCTCCCCCAGAGACATTTCTTTCCCTTCTCCCTGTGACATTTTATTCCCTCTACCTGTCACATTTTATTGCTCTCCTGTGATTTTTTATTCCCTCTCCCTGTGAAATTTTATTCCTTTTCCCTGTGATATTTTATTTCCTTCTCCCTGTGACATTTTATTCCCTTCTCCCTGTGACATTTCATTCCCTTTCCCTGTGACATTTTATTCCTTCACCCTGTGACATTTTATTCCCTCTCCCTGTGACATTTGATTCCTTCACCCTGTGACATTTTATTCCCTCTCCCTGTGACATTTTATTCCCTTCTCCATGTGACATTTCATTCCTTCTCCCTGTGACATTTGATGCCCTCTCCCTGTGATTTTTAATTCCCTTCTCCCTCTGACATTTTATTCCCTCTACCTGTCACATTTTATTGCTCTCCTGTGATTTTTTATTCCCTCTCCCTGTGAAATTTTATTCCTTTTCCCTGTGATATTTTATTTCCTTCTCCCTGTGACATTTTATTCCCTTCTCCCTGTGACATTTCATTCCCTCTCCCTGTGACATTTTATTCCTTCACCCTGTGACATTTTATTCCCTCTCCCTGTGACATTTGATTCCTTCACCCTGTGACATTTTATTACCTCTCCCTGTGACATTTTATTCCCTCTCCCTGTGACATTTTATTCCCTTCTCCATGTGACATTTCATTCCTTCTCCCTGTGACATTTGATGCCCTCTCCCTGTGATTTTTAATTCCCTTCTCCCTCTGACATTTTATTCCCTCTCCCTGTGACATTTTATTCCTTCTCCATGTGACATTTCATTCCCTTTCCCTGTGACATTTTATTCCCTCTTCCTGTGACATTTCATTCCCTCTCCCTGTGACATTTGATTCCTTCTCCCTGTGACATTTTATTCCTTCACCCTGTGACATTTTATTCCCTCTCCCTGTGACATTTCATTCCCTCTCCCTGTGACATTTTATTCCTTCACCCTGTGACATTTTATTCCCTCTCCCTGTTACATTTGATTCCTTCTCCCTGTGACATTTTATTCCTTCACCCTGTGACATTTTATTCCCTCTCCCTGTGACATTTGATTCCTTCTCCCTGTGACATTTTATTCCCTTCTCCATGTGACATTTCATTCCTTCTCCCTGTGACATTTTATTCCCTCTCCCTGTGACATTTTATTCCCTCTCCCTGTGACATTTTATTCCCTTCTCCATGTGACATTTCATTCCTTCTCCCTGTGACATTTGATGCCCTCTCCCTGTGATTTTTAATTCCCTTCTCCCTCTGACATTTTATTCCCTCTCCCTGTGACATTTTATTCCTTCTCCATGTGACATTTCATTCCCTTTCCCTGTGACATTTTATTCCCTCTTCCTGTGACATTTTATTCCCTCTCCCTGTGACATTTGATTCGCTTCTCCCTGTGACCTTTTATTCCCTTCTCCCTGTGACATTTTATTCCTTCACCCTGTGACATTTTATTCCCTCTCCCTGTGACATTTTATTCCCTTCTCCCTGTGACATTTAATTCCCTCTCCCTGTGACATTTGATTCCTTCACCCTGTGACATTTTATTCCCGCTCCCTGTGACATTTTATTCCCTTCTCCATGTGACATTTCATTCCTTCTCCCTGTGACATTTGATTCCCTCTCCCTGTGACATTTAATTCCCTTCTCCCTGTGACATTTTGTTCCCTTCTCCCAGTGACATTTTATTCGCCTTTCCCTGTGACATTATATTCCCTTCTCACTGTGACATTTTTTCCTTTCTCCCTGTGACATTTTATTCCCTTCTCCCTATGACATTTGATTCCCACTCTCTGTGACATTTCATTCCCTTCTCCCTGTGACATTTTATTCCCTTCTCCCTGTGACATTTTATTCCTTCTCCCTGTGACATTTTATTCCTTCTCCCTGTGACTTTTTATTCCCTTTTCCCTGTGACATATTCTTCCCTCTCCCTGTGATTTTTTATTCCCTCTCCCTGTGACATTTCATTCCCTCCCACTTTGACATTTCATTCTCTTCTCCCTGTGACATTTTATTCCCTTCTCCATGTGACATTTTATTCCCTCTTCCTCTGACAATTTATTCCCTTCTCCCTGTGAAATTTCATTCCCTTCTCCCTGTTACATTTCTTTCCCTTCTCCCTGTGACATTTTAATCCCTCTCCCTGTGACATTTTATTCCCTTCTCCATGTGACATTTTATTCCCTCTCCCTGTGACATTTCAATCCTTCTCCCTGTGATATTTTATTTCCTTCTCTCTGTATAATTTTATTCCCTCTCCCTGTGACATTTTATTCCCTTCTCCCTGTGACATTTTATTCCCTCTCCCTGTGACATTTTATTCCTTCTTCCTGTGACGTTTTATTCCCTTCTCCCTGTGACATTTCATTCCCTCTCCCTGTGACATTTCATTCCCTCTCACTGTGACATTTTATTCCCTCTTCCTCTGACATTTTATTCCCTTCTCCCTATGACATTTCATTCCCTTCTCCCTGTGACATTTCATTCCCTTCTCCCTGTGACATTTCATTCCCTCCCATTTTGACATTTAATTCTCTATCCCCGTCACATTTAATTCCCTCTCGCTGTGAAATTTTATTCCCTCTTCCTGTGATATTTTATTTCCTTCTCCCTGTGACATTTCATACCCTCTCCCTGTGACATTTTATTCCTTCACCCTGTGACATTTTATTCCCTCTCCCTGTGACATTTGATTCCTTCACCCTGTGACATTTTATTCCCTCTCCATGTGACATTTTATTCCCTTCTCCATGTGACATTTCATTCCCTCTCCCTGTGACATTTTATTCCCTCTTCTTGTGACATTTTATTCCCTCTCCCTGTGACATTTGATTCGCTTCTCCCTGTGACCTTTTATTCCCTTCTCCCTGTGACATTTTATTCCTTCACCCTGTGACATTTTATTCCCTCTCCCTGTGACATTTGATTCCTTCTCCCTGTGACATTTTATTCCCTCTCCCTGTGACATTTTATTCCCTCTCCCTGTGACATTTTATTCCCTTCTCCATGTGACATTTCATTCCTTCTCCCTGTGACATTTGATTCCATCTCCCTGTGACATTTAATTCCCTTCTCCCTGTGACATTTTATTCCCTTTTCCCTGTGACATTTTATTCCCTCTCCCTGTGACATTTGATTCCTTCACCCTGTGACATTTGATTCCCTCTCCCTGTGACATTTAATTCCCTTCTCCCTGTGACATTTTGTTCCCTTCTCCCAGTGACATTTTATTCGCCTTTCCCTGTGACATTATATTCCCTTCTCACTGTGACATTTTTTCCTTTCTCCCTGTGACATTTTATTCCCTTCTCCCTATGACATTTTATTCCCACTCTCTGTGACATTTCATTCCCTTCTCCCTGTGACATTTTAATCCCTCTCCCTGTGACATTTTATTCCCTTCTCCATGTGACCTTTTATTCCCTCTCCCTGTGACATTTCAATCCTTCTCCCTGTGATATTTTATTTCCTTCTCTCTGTATAATTTTATTCCCTCTCCCTGTGACATTTCATTCCCTTCTCCCTGTGACATTTCATTCCCTCTCCCTGTGACATTTTATTCCCTCTTCCTGTGACGTTTTATTCCCTTCTCCCTGTGACATTTCATTCCCTTCTCCCTGTGACATTTCATTCCCTCTCCCTGTGACATTTTATTCCCTCTTCCTGTGACGTTTTATTCCCTTCTCCCTGTGACATTTCATTCCCTCTCCCTGTGACATTTTATTCCCTCTTCCTGTGACGTTTTATTCCCTTCTCCCTGTGACATTTCATTCCCTTCTCCCTGTGACATTTCATTCCCTCTCCCTGTGACATTTTATTCCCTCTTCCTCTGACATTTTATTCCCTTCTCCCTATGACATTTCATTCCCTTCTCCCTGTGACATTTCATTCCCTCTCCCTGTGACGTTTTATTCCCTCGTCCTGTGACATTTTATTCCCTTCTCCCTGTGACATTTCATTCCCTCTCCCTGTGACATTTCATTCCCTCCCATTTTGACATTTAATTCTCTATCCCCGTCACATTTAATTCCCTCTCGCTGTGAAATTTTATTCCCTCTTCCTGTGATATTTTATTTCCTTCTCCCTGTGACATTTCATACCCTCTCCCTGTGACATTTTATTCCTTCACCCTGTGACATTTTATTCCCTCTCCCTGTGACATTTGATTCCTTCACCCTGTGACATTTTATTCCCTCTCCATGTGACATTTTATTCCCTTCTCCATGTGACATTTCATTCCCTCTCCCTGTGACATTTTATTCCCTCTTCTTGTGACATTTTATTCCCTCTCCCTGTGACATTTGATTCGCTTCTCCCTGTGACCTTTTATTCCCTTCTCCCTGTGACATTTTATTCCTTCACCCTGTGACATTTTATTCCCTCTCCCTGTGACATTTGATTCCTTCTCCCTGTGACATTTTATTCCTTCACCCTGTGACATTTTATTCCCTCACCCTGTGACATTTGATTCCCTCTCCCTGTGACATTTGATTCCCTCCCACTTTGACATTTCATTCTCTTCTCCCTGTGACATTTTATTCATTCTCCCTGTGACATTTCATTCGCTCCCCCTGTGATATTTCATTCCCTCCCCTGAGACATTTCTTTCCCTTCTCCCTGTGACATTTCATTCCCTTCTCCCTGTGACTTTTTATTCACTCTCCCTGTGACATTTCATTCCCTCCCCCAGAGACATTTCTTTCCCTTCTCCCTGTGACATTTTATTCCCTCTACCTGTCACATTTTATTGCTCTCCTGTGATTTTTTATTCCCTCTCCCTGTGAAATTTTATTCCTTTTCCCTGTGATATTCTATTTCCTTCTCCCTGTGACATTTTATTCCCTTCTCCCTGTGACATTCCATTCTCTCTCCCTGTGACATTTTATTCCTTCACCCTGTGACATTTTATTCCCTCTCCCTGTGACTTTTGATTCCTTCACCCTGTGACATTTTATTCCCTCTCCCTGTGACATTTTATTCCCTTCTCCATGTGACATTTCATTCCTTCTCCCTGTGACATTTGATGCCCTCTCCCTGTGATTTTTAATTCCCTTCTCCCTCTGACATTTTATTCCCTCTCCCTGTGACATTTTATTCCTTCTCCATGTGACATTTCATTCCCTTTCCCTGTGACATTTTATTCCCTCTTCCTGTGACATTTTATTCCCTCTCCCTGTGACATTTTATTCCTTCACCCTGTGACATTTGATTCCCTCTCCCTGTGACATTTGATTCCTTCACCCTGTGACATTTGATTCCCTCTCCCTGTGACATTTAATTCCCTTCTCCCTGTGACATTTTATTCCCTTCTCCCAGTGACATTTTATTCGCCTTTCCCTGTGACATTATATTCCCTTCTCACTGTGACATTTTTTCCTTTCTCCCTGTGACATTTTATTCCCTTCTCCCTGTGACATTTTATTCCCTTCTCCCTGTGACATTTTATTCCTTCTCCCTGTGATTTTTTATTCCCTCTCCCTGTGACATTTCATTCCCTCCCACTTTGACATTTCATTCTCTTCTCCCTGTGACATTTTATTCATTCTCCCTGTGACATTTCATTCGCTCCCCCTGTGATATTTCATTCCCTCCCCTGAGACATTTCTTTCCCTTCTCCCTGTGACATTTCATTCCCTCTCCCTGTGACATTTTATTCCCTTCTCCCTGTGACATTTCATTCCCTTCTCCCTGTGACTTTTTATTCACTCTCCCTGTGACATTTCATTCCCTCCCCCAGAGACATTTCTTTCCCTTCTCCCTGTGACATTTTATTCCCTCTACCTGTCACATTTTATTGCTCTCCTGTGATTTTTTATTCCCTCTCCCTGTGAAATTTTATTCCTTTTCCCTGTGATATTTTATTTCCTTCTCCCTGTGACATTTTATTCCCTTCTCCCTGTGACATTTCATTCCCTTTCCCTGTGACATTTTATTCCTTCACCCTGTGACATTTTATTCCCTCTCCCTGTGACATTTGATTCCTTCACCCTGTGACATTTTATTCCCTCTCCCTGTGACATTTTATTCCCTTCTCCATGTGACATTTCATTCCTTCTCCCTGTGACATTTGATGCCCTCTCCCTGTGATTTTTAATTCCCTTCTCCCTCTGACATTTTATTCCCTCTACCTGTCACATTTTATTGCTCTCCTGTGATTTTTTATTCCCTCTCCCTGTGAAATTTTATTCCTTTTCCCTGTGATATTTTATTTCCTTCTCCCTGTGACATTTTATTCCCTTCTCCCTGTGACATTTCATTCCCTCTCCCTGTGACATTTTATTCCTTCACCCTGTGACATTTTATTCCCTCTCCCTGTGACATTTGATTCCTTCACCCTGTGACATTTTATTACCTCTCCCTGTGACATTTTATTCCCTCTCCCTGTGACATTTTATTCCCTTCTCCATGTGACATTTCATTCCTTCTCCCTGTGACATTTGATGCCCTCTCCCTGTGATTTTTAATTCCCTTCTCCCTCTGACATTTTATTCCCTCTCCCTGTGACATTTTATTCCTTCTCCATGTGACATTTCATTCCCTTTCCCTGTGACATTTTATTCCCTCTTCCTGTGACATTTCATTCCCTCTCCCTGTGACATTTGATTCCTTCTCCCTGTGACATTTTATTCCTTCACCCTGTGACATTTTATTCCCTCTCCCTGTGACATTTCATTCCCTCTCCCTGTGACATTTTATTCCTTCACCCTGTGACATTTTATTCCCTCTCCCTGTTACATTTGATTCCTTCTCCCTGTGACATTTTATTCCTTCACCCTGTGACATTTTATTCCCTCTCCCTGTGACATTTGATTCCTTCTCCCTGTGACATTTTATTCCCTTCTCCATGTGACATTTCATTCCTTCTCCCTGTGACATTTTATTCCCTCTCCCTGTGACATTTTATTCCCTCTCCCTGTGACATTTTATTCCCTTCTCCATGTGACATTTCATTCCTTCTCCCTGTGACATTTGATGCCCTCTCCCTGTGATTTTTAATTCCCTTCTCCCTCTGACATTTTATTCCCTCTCCCTGTGACATTTTATTCCTTCTCCATGTGACATTTCATTCCCTTTCCCTGTGACATTTTATTCCCTCTTCCTGTGACATTTTATTCCCTCTCCCTGTGACATTTGATTCGCTTCTCCCTGTGACCTTTTATTCCCTTCTCCCTGTGACATTTTATTCCTTCACCCTGTGACATTTTATTCCCTCTCCCTGTGACATTTTATTCCCTTCTCCCTGTGACATTTAATTCCCTCTCCCTGTGACATTTGATTCCTTCACCCTGTGACATTTTATTCCCGCTCCCTGTGACATTTTATTCCCTTCTCCATGTGACATTTCATTCCTTCTCCCTGTGACATTTGATTCCCTCTCCCTGTGACATTTAATTCCCTTCTCCCTGTGACATTTTGTTCCCTTCTCCCAGTGACATTTTATTCGCCTTTCCCTGTGACATTATATTCCCTTCTCACTGTGACATTTTTTCCTTTCTCCCTGTGACATTTTATTCCCTTCTCCCTATGACATTTGATTCCCACTCTCTGTGACATTTCATTCCCTTCTCCCTGTGACATTTTATTCCCTTCTCCCTGTGACATTTTATTCCTTCTCCCTGTGACATTTTATTCCTTCTCCCTGTGACTTTTTATTCCCTTTTCCCTGTGACATATTCTTCCCTCTCCCTGTGATTTTTTATTCCCTCTCCCTGTGACATTTCATTCCCTCCCACTTTGACATTTCATTCTCTTCTCCCTGTGACATTTTATTCCCTTCTCCATGTGACATTTTATTCCCTCTTCCTCTGACAATTTATTCCCTTCTCCCTGTGAAATTTCATTCCCTTCTCCCTGTTACATTTCTTTCCCTTCTCCCTGTGACATTTTAATCCCTCTCCCTGTGACATTTTATTCCCTTCTCCATGTGACATTTTATTCCCTCTCCCTGTGACATTTCAATCCTTCTCCCTGTGATATTTTATTTCCTTCTCTCTGTATAATTTTATTCCCTCTCCCTGTGACATTTTATTCCCTTCTCCCTGTGACATTTTATTCCCTCTCCCTGTGACATTTTATTCCTTCTTCCTGTGACGTTTTATTCCCTTCTCCCTGTGACATTTCATTCCCTCTCCCTGTGACATTTCATTCCCTCTCACTGTGACATTTTATTCCCTCTTCCTCTGACATTTTATTCCCTTCTCCCTATGACATTTCATTCCCTTCTCCCTGTGACATTTCATTCCCTTCTCCCTGTGACATTTCATTCCCTCCCATTTTGACATTTAATTCTCTATCCCCGTCACATTTAATTCCCTCTCGCTGTGAAATTTTATTCCCTCTTCCTGTGATATTTTATTTCCTTCTCCCTGTGACATTTCATACCCTCTCCCTGTGACATTTTATTCCTTCACCCTGTGACATTTTATTCCCTCTCCCTGTGACATTTGATTCCTTCACCCTGTGACATTTTATTCCCTCTCCATGTGACATTTTATTCCCTTCTCCATGTGACATTTCATTCCCTCTCCCTGTGACATTTTATTCCCTCTTCTTGTGACATTTTATTCCCTCTCCCTGTGACATTTGATTCGCTTCTCCCTGTGACCTTTTATTCCCTTCTCCCTGTGACATTTTATTCCTTCACCCTGTGACATTTTATTCCCTCTCCCTGTGACATTTGATTCCTTCTCCCTGTGACATTTTATTCCCTCTCCCTGTGACATTTTATTCCCTCTCCCTGTGACATTTTATTCCCTTCTCCATGTGACATTTCATTCCTTCTCCCTGTGACATTTGATTCCATCTCCCTGTGACATTTAATTCCCTTCTCCCTGTGACATTTTATTCCCTTTTCCCAGTGACATTTTATTCGCCTTTCCCTGTGACATTATATTCCCTTCTCACTGTGACATTTTTTCCTTTCTCCCTGTGACATTTTATTCCCTTCTCCCTATGACATTTTATTCCCACTCTCTGTGACATTTCATTCCCTTCTGCCTGTGACATTTTATTCCCTTCTCCCTGTGACATTTTATTCCTTCTCCCTGTGACTTTTTATTCCCTTTTCCCTGTGACATTTTCTTCCCTCTCCCTGTCATTTTTTATTCCCTCTCCCTGTGACATTTCATTCCCTCCCACTTTGACATTTCATTCTCTTCTCCCTGTGGCATTTTATTCCTTCTCCCTGTGACATTTCATTCGCTCCCCCTGTGACATTTCATTCGCTCCCCTGAGACATTTTATTCCCTTCTCCATGTGACATTTTATTCCCTCTTCCTCTGACAATTTATTCCCTTCTCCCTGTGACATTTCATTCCCTCTCCCTGTGACATTTTATTCCCTTCTCCATGTGACATTTTATTCCCTCTCCCTGTGACATTTCATTCCCTTCTCCCTGTGACATTTCATTTCCTGCCCCAGAGACATTTCTTTCCCTTCTCCCTGTCACATTTTAATCCCCCTCCCTGTGATATTTTATTCCCTTCTCCATGTGACATTTTATTCGCTCTCCCTGTGACATCTTATTCCCTTCTCCCTGTGACATTTTATTCCCTTCTCCCTGTGACATTTCATTCCCTCTCCCTGTGACATTTCATTCCATCTCCCTGTGACATTTCATTCCCTCTCCCTGTGACATTTCAATCCCTCCCATTTTGACATTTAATTCTCTATCCCCGTGACATTTAATTCCCTCTCGCTGTGAAATTTTATTCCCTCTTCCTCTGACATTTTATTCCCTTCTCCCAATGACATTTCATTCCCTTCTCCCTGTGACATTTCATTCCCTCTCCCTGTGAGGTTTTATTCCCTCTTCCTGTGACATTTTATTCCCTTCTCCCTGTGACATTTAATTCCCTCTTCCTGTGAAATTTTATTCCCTCTTCCTGTGACTTTTTATTCCCTTCTCCCTGTGACATTTTATTCCCTCTCCCTGTGATTTTTTATTCACTCTGCCTGTGAAATTTAATTCCTTCTCCCTGTGATTTTTTTTCCTTCTCTCTTTGACATTTTATTCCCTCTCCCTGTGACATTTTATTCCTTCACCCTGTGACATTTTATTCCCTCTCCCTGTGAAATTTTATTCCCTTCTCCATGTGACATTTCATTCCTACTCCCTGTGACATTTGATGCCCTCTCCCTGTGATTTTTAATTCCCTTCTCCCTGTGACATTTTATTCCCTTCTCCCAGTGACATTTTATTCCTTCTCCATGTGACATTTTATTCCCTTCTCCCTGTGACATTTTATTCCCTCTCCCTGTGTCATTTTATTCCTTCACCCTGTGACATTTTATTCCCTCTCCCTGTGACATTTCATTCCCTTCTCCCTGTGACATTTTATTCCCTTCTCCCTTTGACATTTTCTTCCCTTCTCCATGTGACATTTTATTCCCTCTCCCTGTGTCATTTTATTCCTTCACCCTGTGACATTTTATTCCCTCTCCCTGTGACATTTCATTCCCTTCTCCCTGTGACATTTTATTCCCTTCTCCCTTTGACATTTTCTTCCCTTCTCCATGTGACATTTTATTCCCTCTCCCTGTGACATTTGATTCCTTCAACCTGTGACATTTTATTCCCTCTCCCTGTGACATTTGATTCCTTCAACCTGTGACATTTTATTCCCTTCTCCCTGTGACATTTTATTCCCTCTCCCTGTGTCATTTTATTCCTTCACCCTGTGACATTTTATTCCCTCTCCCTGTGACATTTCATTCCCTTCTCCCTGTGACATTTTATTCCCTTCTCCCTTTGACATTTTCTTCCCTTCTCCATGTGACATTTTATTCCCTCTCCCTGTGACATTTGATTCCTTCAACCTGTGACATTTTATTCCCATCTCCATGTGACATTTTAATCCCTTCTCCATGTGACATTTTATTCCCTCTCCCTGTGACATTTTATTCCCTCTCCCTTTGACTTTTTATTCCCTCTCCCTGTGACATTTGATTCCTTAACCCTGTGACATTTTATTCCCTTCTCCATGTGACATTTCATTCCTTCTCCCTGTGACATTTGATGCCCTCTCCCTGTGATTTTTAATTCCCTTCTCCCTGTGACATTTTATTCCCTCTCCCTGTGACATTTTATTCCCTTCTCCATGTGACATTTTATTCCCTTCTCCATGTGACATTTTATTCCCTCTTCCTGTGACATTTTATTCCCTCTCCCTGTGACATTTGATTCCCTCTCCCTGTGACCTTTTATTCCCTTCTCCCTGTGACATTTGATTCCTTCACCCTGTGACATTTTATTCCCTCTCCCTGTGACATTTTATTCCCTTCTCCATGTGACATTTCATTCCTTCTCCCTGTGACATTTGATTCCCTCTCCCTGTGACATTTAATTCCCTTCTCCCTGTGACATTTTATTCGCCTTTCCCTGTGACATTATATTCCCTTCTCACTGTGACATTTTTTCCTTTCTCCCTGTGACATTTTATTCCCTTCTCCCTATGACATTTTATTCGCACTCTCTGTGACATTTCATTCCCTTCTCCCTGTGACATTTTATTCCCTTCTCCCTGTGACATTTTATTCCTTCTCCCTGTGACTTTTTATTCACTTTTCCCTGTGACATTTTCTTCCCTCTCCCTGTGATTTTTTATTCCCTCTCCCTGTGACATTTCATTCCCTCCCACTTTGACATTTCATTCTCTTCTCCCTGTGACATTTTATTCCTTCTCCCTGTGACATTTCATTCGCTCCCCCTGTGACATTTCATTCCCTCCCCTGAGACATTTCTTTCCCTTCACCCTGTGACATTTTATTCCCTCTCCCTGTGACATTTCATTCACTCCCCCAGAGACATTTCTTTCCCTTCTCCCTGTGACATTTTAATCCCTCTCCCTGTGACATTTTATTCCCTTCTCCATGTGACATTTTATTCCCTCTCCCTGTGACATTTCATTCCTTCTCCCTGTGATATTTTATTTCCTTCTCTCTGTGTAATTTTATTCCCTCTCCCTTTGACATTTTATTCCCTCCTCCTAGTGACATTTTATTCCCTTCTCCCTGTGATCTTTTATTCCCTTCTCCCTGTGACATTTTATTTCTTCAACCTGTGACATTTTATTCCCTCTCCCTGTGACATTTTATTCCCTTCTCCCTGTGACATTTAATTCCCTCTCCCTGTGATATTTGATTCCTTCACCCTGTGACATTTTATTCCCTCTCCCTGTGACATTTTATTCCCTTCTCCATGTGACATTTCATTCCCTTCTCCCTGTGACATTTCATTCCCTCTCCCTGTGACATTTCATTCCCTCTCCCTGTGACATTTTATTCCTTCACCCTGTGACATTTCATTCCCTCTCCCTGTGACATTTTATTCCTTCACCCTGTGACATTTTATTCCCTCTCCCTGTGACATTTAATTCCTTCTCCCTGTGACATTATATTCCCTTCTCACTGTGACATTTTTTCCTTTCTCCCTGTGACATTTTATTCCCTTCTCCCTATGACATTTTATTCCCACTCTCTGTGACATTTTATTCCCTTCTCCCTGTGACATTTTATTCCTTCTCCCTGTGACTTTTTATTCCCTTCTCCCTGTGACATTTTCTTCCCTCTCCCTGTGATTTTTTATTCCCTCTCCCTGTGACATTTCATTCCCTCCCACTTTGACATTTCATTCTCTTCTCCCTGTGACATTTTATTCATTCTCCCTGTGACATTTCATTCGCTCCCCCTGTGATATTTTATTCCCTCTTCCTCTGATATTTTATTCCCTTCTCCCTGTGACATTTCATTCCCTCTCCCTGTGACATTTTATTCCCTCTTCCTCTGATATTTTATTCCCTTCTCCCTGTGACATTTCATTCCCTTCTCCCTGTGACTTTTTATTCACTCTCCCTGTGACATTTCATTCCCTCCCCCAGAGACATTTCTTTCCCTTCTCCCTGTGATTTTTTATTCCCTCTCCCTGTGAAATTTTATTCCTTTTCCCTGTGATATTTTATTTCCTTCTCCCTGTGACATTTTATTCCCTTCTCCCTGTGACATTTCATTCTCTCTCCCTGTGACATTTTATTCCTTCACCCTGTGACATTTTATTCCCTCTCCCTGTGACTTTTGATTCCTTCACCCTGTGACATTTTATTCCCTCTCCCTGTGACATTTTATTCCCTTCTCCATGTGACATTTCATTCCTTCTCCCTGTGACATTTGATGCCCTCTCCCTGTGATTTTTAAGTCCCTTCTCCCTCTGACATTTTATTCCCTCTACCTGTGATATTTTATTCCATCTCCCTGTGACATTTTATTCCCTCTTCCTGTGACATTTTATTCCCTCTCCCTGTGACATTTGATTCGCTTCTCCCTGTGACCTTTTATTCCCTTCTCCCTGTGACATTTTATTCCTTCACCCTGTGACATTTTATTCCCTCTCCCTGTGACATTTGATTCCTTCACCCTGTGACATTTGATTCCCTCTCCCTGTGACATTTTATTCCCTTCTCCCTGTGACATTATATTCCCTTCTCACTGTGACATTTCATTCCCTCCCACTTTGACATTTCATTCTCTTCTCCCTGTGACATTTTATTCATTCTCCCTGTGACATTTCATTCCCTCCCCTGAGACATTTCTTTCCATTCTCCCTGTGACATTTCATTCCCTCTCCCTGTGACATTTTATTCCCTTCTCCCTGTGACATTTCATTCCCTTCTCCCTGTGACTTTTTATTCACTCTCCCTGTGACATTTCATTCCCTCCCCCAGAGACATTTCTTTCCCTTCTCCCTGTGACATTTTATTCCCTCTACCTGTCACATTTTATTGCTCTCCTGTGATTTTTTATTCCCTCTCCCTGTGACATTTTATTCCCTTCTCCCTGTGACATTTCATTCCCTCTCCCTGTGACATTTTATTCCTTCACCCTGTGACATTTTATTCCCTCTCCCTGTGACATTTGATTCCTTCACCCTGTGACATTTTATTCCCTCTCCCTGTGACATTTTATTCCTTCACCCTGTGACATTTTATTCCCTCTCCCTGTGACATATGATTCCTTCTCCCTCTGACATTTTATTCCCTCTCCCTGTGACATTTTATTCCTTCTCCATGTGACATTTCATTCCCTTTCCCTGTGACACTTTATTCCCTCTTCCTGTGACATTTTATTCCCTCTCCCTGTGACATTTGATTCGCTTCTCCCTGTGACATTTGATTCCCTCTCCCTGTGACATTTAATTCCCTTCTCCCTGTGACATTTTGTTCCCTTCTCCCAGTGACATTTTATTCCCTCTCCCTGTGACATTTCAATCCTTCTCCCTGTGACCTTTTATTCCCTTCTCCCTGTGACATTTTATTCCTTCACCCTGTGACATTTTATTCCTTCACCCTGTGACATTTGATTCCCTCTCCCTGTGACATTTAATTCCCTTCTCCCTGTGACATTTTGTTCCCTTCTCCCAGTGACATTTTATTCGCCTTTCCCTGTGACATTATATTCCCTTCTCACTGTGACATTTTTTCCTTTCTCCCTGTGACATTTTATTCCCTTCTCCCTATGACATTTTATTCCCACTCTCTGTGACATTTCATTCCCTTCTCCCTGTGACATTTTATTCCCTCTCCCTGTGACATTTCAATCCTTCTCCCTGTGATATTTTATTTCCTTCTCTCTGTATAATTTTATTCCCTCTCCCTGTGACATTTTATTCCCTTCTCCCTGTGACATTTTATTCCCTCTCCCTGTGACATTTTATTCCTTCTTCCTGTGACGTTTTATTCCCTTCTCCCTGTGACATTATATTCCCTTCTCACTGTGACATTTTTTCCTTTCTCCCTGTGACATTTTATTCCCTTCTCCCTATGACATTTTATTCCCACTCTCTGTGACATTTCATTCCCTTCTCCCTGTGACATTTTAATCCCTCTCCCTGTGACATTTTATTCCCTTCTCCATGTGACCTTTTATTCCCTCTCCCTGTGACATTTCAATCCTTCTCCCTGTGATATTTTATTTCCTTCTCTCTGTATAATTTTATTCCCTCTCCCTGTGACATTTTATTCCCTTCTCCCTGTGACATTTTATTCCCTCTCCCTGTGACATTTTATTCCTTCTTCCTGTGACGTTTTATTCCCTTCTCCCTGTGACATTTCATTCCCTTCTCCCTGTGACATTTCATTCCCTCTCCCTGTGACATTTTATTCCCTCTTCCTCTGACATTTTATTCCCTTCTCCCTATGACATTTCATTCCCTTCTCCCTGTGACATTTCATTCCCTCTCCCTGTGACGTTTTATTCCCTCGTCCTGTGACATTTTATTCCCTTCTCCCTGTGACATTTCATTCCCTCTCCCTGTGACATTTCATTCCCTCCCATTTTGACATTTAATTCTCTATCCCCGTCACATTTAATTCCCTCTCGCTGTGAAATTTTATTCCCTCTTCCTGTGATATTTTATTTCCTTCTCCCTGTGACATTTCATACCCTCTCCCTGTGACATTTTATTCCCTTCTCCCTGTGACATTTTATTCCTTCACCCTGTGACATTTTATTCCCTCTCCCTGTGACATTTGATTCCTTCACCCTGTGACATTTTATTCCCTCTCCATGTGACATTTTATTCCCTTCTCCATGTGACATTTCATTCCCTCTCCCTGTGACATTTTATTCCCTCTCCCTGTGACATTTGATTCGCTTCTCCCTGTGACCTTTTATTCCCTTCTCCCTGTGACATTTTATTCCTTCACCCTGTGACATTTTATTCCCTCTCCCTGTGACATTTGATTCGCTTCTCCCTGTGACCTTTTATTCCCTTCTCACTGTGACATTTTATTCCTTCACCCTGTGACATTTTATTCCCTCTCCCTGTGACATTTTATTCCCTTCTCCCTGTGACATTTAATTCCCTCTCCCTGTGACATTTGATTCCTTCTCCCTGTGACATTTTATTCCCTCTCCCTGTGACATTTTATTCCCTTCTCCATGTGACATTTCATTCCTTCTCCCTGTGACATTTGATTCCCTTCTCCCTGTGACATTTTATTCCCTTTTCCCAGTGACATTTTATTCGCCTTTCCCTGTGACATTATATTCCCTTCTCACTGTGACATTTTTTCCTTTCTCCCAGTGACATTTTATTCCCTTCTCCCTATGACATTTTATTCCCACTCTCTGTGACATTTCATTCCCTTCTGCCTGTGACATTTTATTCCCTTCTCCCTGTGACATTTTATTCCTTCTCCCTGTGACTTTTTATTCCCTTTTCCCTGTGACATTTTCTTCCCTCTCCCTGTCATTTTTTATTCCCTCTCCCTGTGACATTTCATTCCCTCCCACTTTGACATTTCATTCTCTTCTCCCTGTGACATTTTATTCCTTCTCCCTGTGACATTTCATTCGCTCCCCCTGTGACATTTCATTCGCTCCCCTGAGACATTTCTTTCCCTTCACCCTGTGACATTTCATTCCCTCTCCCTGTGACATTTCATTCCCTCCCACTTTGACATTTCATTCTCTTCTCCCTGTGACATTTTATTCCTTCACCCTGTGACATTTCATTCGCTCCCCCTGTGACATTTCATTCGCTCCCCTGAGACATTTCTTTCCCTTCACCCTGTGACATTTCATTCCCTCTCACTGTGACATTTTATTCCCTTCTCCATGTGACATTTTATTCCCTCTTCCTCTGACAATTTATTCCCTTCTCCCTGTGACATTTCATTCCCTTCTCCCTGTGACATTTAATTCCCTCTCCCTGTGACATTTTATTCCCTCTCCCTGTGACATTTGATTTCCTGCCCCAGAGACATTTCTTTCCCTTCTCCCTGTCACATTTTAATCCCTCTCCCTGTGATATTTTATTCCCTTCTCCATGTGACATTTTATTCCCTCTCCCTGTGACATATCATTCCTTCTCCCTGTGATATTTTATTTCCTTCTCTCTGTATAATTTTATTCCCTCTCCCTTTGACATTTTATTCCCTTCTCCTAGTGACATTTCTTTCCCTTCTCCCTGTGACATTTGATTCGCTCTCCCTGTGACATCTTATTCCCTTCTCCCTGTGACATTTTATTCCCTTCTCCCTGTGACATTTCATTCCCTCTCCCTGTGACATTTTATTCCCTCTTCCTGTGACGTTTTATTCCCTTCTCCCTGTGACATTTCATTCCCTTCTCCCTGTGACATTTCATTCCCTCTCCCTGTGACATTTCATTCCATCTCCCTGTGACATTTTATTCCCTCTTCCTCTGACATTTTATTCCCTTCTCCCTATGACATTTCATTCCCTTCTCCCTGTGACATTTCATTCCCTCTCCCTGTGAAGTTTTATTCCCTCTTCCTGTGACATTTTATTCCCTTCTCCATGTGACATTTCATTCCCTCTCCCTGTGACATTTCAATCCCTCCCATTTTGACATTTAATTCTCTATCCCCGTGACATTTAATTCCCACTCTCTGTGACATTTCATTCCCTTCTCCCTGTGACATTTTATTCCCTTCTCCCTGTGACATTTTATTCCTTCTCCCTGTGACATTTTATTCCTTCTCCCTGTGACTTTTTATTCCCTTTTCCCTGTGACATTTTCTTCCCTCTCCCTGTGATTTTTTATTCCCTCTCCCTGTGACATTTCATTCCCTCCCACTTTGACATTTCATTCTCTTCTCCCTGTGACATTTCATTCGGTCCCCCTGTGACATTTCATTCCCTCCCCTGAGACATTTCTTTCCCTTCACCCTGTGACATTTCATTCCTTCTCCCTGTGACATTTTATTCCCTTCTCCATGTGACATTTTATTCCCTCTTCCTCTGACAATTTATTCCCTTCTCCCTGTGACATTTCATTCCCTTCTCCCTGTGACATTTCTTTCCCTTCTCCCTGTGACATTTTAATCCCTCTCCCTGTGACATTTTATTCCCTTCTCCATGTGACATTTTATTCCCTCTCCCTGTGACATTTCAATCCTTCTTCCTGTGATATTTTATTTCCTTCTCTCTGTATAATTTTATTCCCTCTCCCTGTGACATTTTATTCCCTTCTCCCTGTGACATTTTATTCCCTCTCCCTGTGACATTTTATTCCTTCTTCCTGTGACGTTTTATTCCCTTCTCCCTGTGACATTTCATTCCCTTCTCCCTGTGACATTTCATTCCCTTCTCCCTGTGACATTTCATTCCCTCTCCCTGTGACATTTCATTCCCTCTCACTGTGACATTTTATTCCCTCTTCCTCTGACATTTCATTCCCTCTCCCTTTGACGTTTTATTCCCTCTTCCTGTGACATTTTATTCCCTTCTCACTGTGACATTTCATTCCCTCTCCCTGTGACATTTCATTCCCTCCCATTTTGACATTTAATTCTCTATCCCCGTCACATTTAATTCCCTCTCGCTGTGAAATTTTATTCCCTCTTCCTGTGATATTTTATTTCCTTCTCCCTGTGACATTTTATTCCTTCACCCTGTGACATTTTATTCCCCCTCCCTGTGACATTTCATTCCCTCTCCCTGTGACATTTTATTCCCTTCTCCATGTGACATTTCATTCCCTCTCCCTGTGACATTTTATTCCCTCTCCCTGTGACCTTTTATTCCCTTCTCCCTGTGACATTTTATTCCTTCACCCTGTGACATTTTATTCCCTCTCCCTGTGACATTTTATTCCCTTCTCCCTGTGACATTTAATTCCCTCTCCCTGTGACATTTGATTCCTTCTCCCTGTGACATTTTATTCCCTCTCCCTGTGACATTTTATTCCCTTCTCCATGTGACATTTTATTCCCTTCTCCCTGTGACATTTTATTCCCTTCTCCCAGTGACATTTCATTCCCTCTCCCTGTGACATTTTATTCCCTCTTCTTGTGACATTTTATTCCCTCTCCCTGTGACATTTGATTCCTTCTCCCTGTGACATTTTATTCCCTTCTCCCAGTGACATTTTATTCCTTCTCCATGTGACATTTTATTCCCTTCTCCCTGTGACATTTTATTCCCTCTCCCTGTGTCATTTTATTCCTTCACCCTGTGACATTTTATTCCCTCTCACTGTGACATTTCATTCCCTTCTCCCTGTGACATTTTATTCCCTTCTCCCTTTGACATTTTCTTCCCTTCTCCATGTGACATTTTATTCCCTCTCCCTGTGACATTTGATTCCTTCACCCTGTGACATTTTATTCCCTCTCTCTGTGACATTTTATTCCCTTCTCCATGTGACATTTTATTCCCTTCTCCATGTGACATTTTTTCCCTCTCCCTGTGACATTTTATTCCCTCTCCCTGTGACTTTTTATTCCCTCTCACTGTGACATTTGATTCCTTAACCCTGTGACATTTTATTCCCTCTCCCTGTGACATTTTATTCCCTTCTCCATGTGACATTTCATTCCTTCTCCCTGTGACATTTGATGCCCTCTCCATGTGATTTTTAATTCCCTTCTCCCTGTGACATTTTATTCCCTCTCCCTGTGACATTTTATTCCCTTCTCCATGTGACATTTTATTCCCTTCTCCATGTGACATTTTAATCCCTCTCCCTGTGACATTTTATTCCCTCTCCCTGTGACTTTTTATTCCCTCTCCCTGTGACATTTGATTACTTAACCCTGTGACATTTTATTCCCTCTCCCTGTGACATTTTATTCCCTTCTCCATGTGACATTTCATTCCTTCTCCCTGTGACATTTGATGCCCTCTCCCTGTGATTTTTAATTCCCTTCTCCCTGTGACATTTTATTCCCTCCTCCTAGTGACATTTTATTCCCTTCTCCCTGTGATCTTTTATTCCCTTCTCCCTGTGACATTTTATTTCTTCAACCTGTGACATTTTATTCCCTCTCCCTGTGACATTTTATTCCCTTCTCCCTGTGACATTTAATTCCCTCTCCCTGTGATATTTGATTCCTTCACCCTGTGACATTTTATTCCCTCTCCCTGTGACATTTTATTCCCTTCTCCATGTGACATTTCATTCCCTTCTCCCTGTGACATTTCATTCCCTCTCCCTGTGACATTTCATTCCCTCTCCCTGTGACATTTTATTCCTTCACCCTGTGACATTTCATTCCCTCTCCCTGTGACATTTTATTCCTTCACCCTGTGACATTTTATTCCCTCTCCCTGTGACATTTAATTCCTTCACCCTGTGACATTTGATTCCCTCTCCCTGAGACATTATATTCCCTTCTCACTGTGACATTTTATTCCTTCTCCCTGTGACTTTTTATTCCCTTCTCCCTGTGACATTTTATTCCTTCTCCCTGTGACTTTTTATTCCCTTCTCCCTGTGACATTTTCTTCCCTCTCCCTGTGATTTTTTATTCCCTCTCCCTGTGACATTTCATTCCCTCCCACTTTGACATTTCATTCCCTCTCCCTGTGACATTTTATTCCCTTCTCCATGTGACATTTTATTCCCTCTTCCTCTGATATTTTATTCCCTTCTCCCTGTGACATTTCATTCCCTCCCCCAGAGACATTTCTTTCCCTTCTCCCTGTGACATTTTATTCCCTCTACCTGTCACATTTTATTGCTCTCCTGTGATTTTTTTATTCCCTCTCCCTGTGAAATTTTATTCCTTTTCCCTGTGATATTTTATTTCCTTCTCCCTGTGACATTTTATTCCCTTCTCCCTGTGACATTTCATTCCCTCTCCCTGTGACATTTGATTCCTTCACCCTGTGACATTTTATTCCCTCTCCCTGTGACATTTGATTCCTTCTCCATGTGACATTTCATTCCCTTTCCCTGTGACACTTTATTCCCTCTTCCTGTGACATTTTATTCCCTCTCCCTGTGACATTTGATTCGCTTCTCCCTGTGACCTTTTATTCCCTTCTCCCTGTGACATTTTATTCCTTCTCCCTGTGACATTTTATTCCCTCTACCTGTCACATTTTATTGCTCTCCTGTGATTTTTTATTCCCTCTCTCTGTGAAATTTTATTCCTTTTCCCTGTGATATTTTATTTCCTTCTCCCTGTGACATTTTATTCCCTTCTCCCTGTGACATTTCATTCCCTCTCCCTGTGACATTTTATTCCTTCACCCTGTGACATTTTATTCCCTCTCCCTGTGACATTTGATTCCTTCACCCTGTGACATTTTATTCCCTCTCCCTGTGACATTTTATTCCTTCTCCATGTGACATTTCATTCCCTTTCCCTGTGACACTTTATTCCCTCTTCCTGTGACATTTTATTCCCTCTCCCTGTGACATTTGATTCGCTTCTCCCTGTGACCTTTTATTCCCTTCTCCCTGTGACATTTTATTCCTTCACCCTGTGACATTTTATTCCCTCTCCCTGTGACCTTTTATTCCCTTCTCCCTGTGACATTTAATTCCCTCTCCCTGTGACATTTGATTCCTTCACCCTGTGACATTTTATTCCCTCTCCCTGTGACATTTTATTCCCTTCTCCATGTGACATTTCATTCCTTCTCCCTGTGACATTTGATTCCCTCTCCCTGTGACATTTAATTCCCTTCTCCCTGTGACATTTTGTTCCCTTCTCCCAGTGACATTTTATTCGGCTTTCCCTGTGACATTATATTCCCTTCTCACTGTGACATTTCATTCCCTTCTCCCTGTGACATTTTATTCCCTTCTCCCTGTGACATTTTATTCCTTCTCCCTGTGACATTTTATTCCTTCTCCCTGTGACTTTTTATTCCCTTTTCCCTGTGACATTTTCTTCCCTCTCCCTGTGATTTTTTATTCCCTCTCCCTGTGACATTTCATTCCCTCCCACTTTGACATTTCATTCTCTTCTCCCTGTGACATTTCATTCCCTCCCCTGAGACATTTCTTTCCCTTCACCCTGTGACATTTCATTCCCTCTCCCTGTGACATTTTATTCCCTTCTCCATGTGACATTTTATTCCCTCTTCCTCTGACAATTTATTCCCTTCTCCCTGTGACATTTCATTCCCTTCTCCCTGTGACATTTCTTTCCCTTCTCCCTGTGACATTTTAATCCCTCTCCCTGTGACATTTTATTCCCTTCTCCATGTGACATTTTATTCCCTCTCCCTGTGACATTTCAATCCTTCTCCCTGTGATATTTTATTTCCTTCTCTCTGTATAATTTTATTCCCTCTCCCTGTGACATTTTATTCCCTTCTCCCTGTGACATTTTATTCCCTCTCCCTGTGACATTTTATTCCTTCTTCCTGTGACGTTTTATTCCCTTCTCCCTGTGACATTTCATTCCCTTCTCCCTGTGACATTTCATTCCCTCTCCCTGTGACATTTTATTCCCTCTTCCTGTGACGTTTTATTCCCTTCTCCCTGTGACATTTCATTCCCTCTCCCTGTGACATTTCATTCCCTCTCACTGTGACATTTTATTCCCTCTTCCTCTGACATTTTATTCCCTTCTCCCTATGACATTTCATTCCCTTCTCCCTGTGACATTTCATTCCCTCTCCCTTTGACGTTTTATTCCCTCTTCCTGTGACATTTTATTCCCTTCTCCCTGTGACATTTCATTCCCTCTCCCTGTGACATTTCATTCCCTCCCATTTTGACATTTAATTCTCTATCCCCGTCACATTTAATTCCCTCTCGCTGTGAAATTTTATTCCCTCTTCCGGTGATATTTTATTTCCTTCTCCCTGTGACATTTCATACCCTCTCCCTGTGACATTTTATTCCTTCACCCTGTGACATTTTATTCCCTCTCCCTGTGACATTTGATTCCTTCACCCTGTGACATTTTATTCCCTCTCCATGTGACATTTTATTCCCTTCTCCATGTGACATTTCATTCCCTCTCCCTGTGACATTTTATTCCCTCTCCCTGTGACATTTTATTCCCTCTCCCTGTGACATTTTATTCCCTTCTCCCTGTGACATTTAATTCCCTCTCCCAGTGACATTTGATTCCTTCTCCCTGTGACATTTTATTCCCTCTCCCTGTGACATTTTATTCCCTCTTCTTGTGACATTTTATTCCTTCACCCTGTGACATTTTATTCCCTCTCCCTGTGACATTTTATTCCCTTCTCCCTGTGACATTTAATTCCCTCTCCCTGTGACATTTGATTCCTTCTCCCTGTGACATTTCATTCCCTCTCCCTGTGACATTTTATTCCCTCTTCTTGTGACATTTTATTCCTTCACCCTGTGACATTTTATTCCCTCTCCCTGTGACATTTTATTCCCTTCTCCCTGTGACATTTAATTCCCTCTCCCTGTGACATTTGATTCCTTCTCCCTGTGACATTTTATTCCCTCTCCCTGTGACATTTTATTCCCTTCTCCATGTGACATTTCATTCCTTCTCCCTGTGACATTTAATTCCCTTCTCCCTGTGACATTTTATTCCCTTTTCCCAGTGACATTTTATTCGCCTTTCCCTGTGACATTATATTCCCTTCTCACTGTGACATTTTTTCCTTTCTCTCTGTGACATTTCATTCCCTTCTGCCTGTGACATTTTATTCCCTTCTCCCTGTGACATTTTATTCCTTCTCCCTGTGACTTTTTATTCCCTTTTCCCTGTGACATTTTCTTCCCTCTCCCTGTCATTTTTTATTCCCTCTCCCTGTGACATTTCATTCCCTCCCACTTTGACATTTCATTCTCTTCTCCCTGTGACATTTTATTCCTTCTCCCTGTGACATTTCATTCGCTCCCCCTGTGACATTTCATTCGCTCCCCTGAGACATTTCTTTCCCTTCACCCTGTGACATTTCATTCCCTCTCCCTGTGACATTTTATTCCTTTCTCCATGTGACATTTTATTCCCTCTTCCTCTGACAATTTATTCCCTTCTCCCTGTGACATTTCATTCCCTTCTCCCTGTGACATTTAATTCCCTCTCCCTGTGACATTTTATTCCCTCTCCCTGTGACATTTCATTTCCTGCCCCAGAGACATTTCTTTCCCTTCTCCCTGTCACATTTTAATCCCTCTCCCTGTGATATTTTATTCCCTTCTCCATGTGACATTTTATTCCCTCTCCCTGTGACATATCATTCCTTCTCCCTGTGATATTTTATTTCCTTTTCTCTGTATAATTTTATTCCCTCTCCCTTTGACATTTTATTCCCTTCTCCTAGTGACATTTCTTTCCCTTCTCCCTGTGACATTTGATTCGCTCTCCCTGTGACATCTTATTCCCTTCTCCCTGTGACATTTTATTCCCTTCTCCCTGTGACATTTCATTCCCTCTCCCTGTGACATTTTATTCCCTCTTCCTGTGACGTTTTATTCCCTTCTCCCTGTGACATTTCATTCCCTTCTCCCTGTGACATTTCATTCCCTCTCCCTGTGACATTTCATTCCATCTCCCTGTGACATTTTATTCCCTCTTCCTCTGACATTTTATTCCCTTCTCCCTATGACATTTCATTCCCTTCTCCCTGTGACATTTCATTCCCTCTCCCTGTGAAGTTTTATTCCCTCTTCCTGTGACATTTTATTCCCTTCTCCATGTGACATTTCATTCCCTCTCCCTGTGACATTTCAATCCCTCCCATTTTGACATTTAATTCTCTATCCCCGTGACATTTAATTCCCACTCTCTGTGACATTTCATTCCCTTCTCCCTGTGACATTTTATTCCCTTCTCCCTGTGACATTTTATTCCTTCTCCCTGTGACATTTTATTCCTTCTCCCTGTGACTTTTTATTCCCTTTTCCCTGTGACATTTTCTTCCCTCTCCCTGTGATTTTTTATTCCCTCTCCCTGTGACATTTCATTCCCTCCCACTTTGACATTTCATTCTCTTCTCCCTGTGACATTTTATTCCTTCTCCCTGTGACATTTCATTCGCTCCCCCTGTGACATTTCATTCGCTCCCCTGAGACATTTCTTTCCCTTCACCCTGTGACATTTCATTCCCTCTCCCTGTGACATTTTATTCCCTTCTCCATGTGACATTTTATTCCCTCTTCCTCTGACAATTTATTCCCTTCTCCCTGTGACATTTCATTCCCTTCTCCCTGTGACATTTAATTCCCTCTCCCTGTGACATTTTATTCCCTCTCCCTGTGACATTTCATTTCCTGCCCCAGAGACATTTCTTTCCCTTCTCCCTGTCACATTTTAATCCCTCTCCCTGTGATATTTTATTCCCTTCTCCATGTGACATTTTATTCCCTCTCCCTGTGACATATCATTCCTTCTCCCTGTGATATTTTATTTCCTTCTCTCTGTATAATTTTATTCCCTCTCCCTTTGACATTTTATTCCCTTCTCCTAGTGACATTTCTTTCCTTTCTCCCTGTGACATTTGATTCGCTCTCCCTGTGACATCTTATTCCCTTCTCCCTGTGACATTTTATTCCCTTCTCCCTGTGACATTTCATTCCCTTCTCCCTGTGACATTTCATTCCCTCTCCCTGTGACATTTCATTCCCTCTCCCTATGACATTTCATTCCCTTCTCCCTGTGACATTTCATTCCCTCTCCCTGTGAAGTTTTATTCCCTCTTCCTGTGACATTTTATTCCCTTCTCCATGTGACATTTCATTCCCTCTCCCTGTGACATTTCAATCCCTCCCATTTTGACATTTAATTCTCTATCCCCGTGACATTTAATTCCCTCTCCCTGTGACATTTTATTCCCTTCTCCCTGTGACATTTTATTCCCTTCTCCCTGTGACATTTTATTCCTTCTCCCTGTGACATTTTATTCCTTCTCCCTGTGACTTTTTATTCCCTTTTCCCTGTGACATTTTCTTCCCTCTCCCTGTGATTTTTTATTCCCTCTCCCTGTGACATTTCATTCCCTCCCACTTTGACATTTCATTCTCTTCTCCCTGTGACATTTCATTCGCTCCCCCTGTGACATTTCATTCCCTCCCCTGAGACATTTCTTTCCCTTCACCCTGTGACATTTCATTCCCTCTCCCTGTGACATTTCATTCCCTTCTCCCTGTGACATTTCATTCCCTTCTCCCTGTGACATTTCATTCCCTTCTCCCTGTGACATTTCATTCCCTCTCCCTGTGACATTTCATTCCCTCTCACTGTGACATTTTATTCCCTCTTCCTCTGACATTTTATTCCCTTCTCCCTATGACATTTCATTCCCTTCTCCCTGTGACATTTCATTCCCTCTCCCTTTGACGTTTTATTCCCTTCTCCCTGTGACATTTTATTCCCTCTTCCTCTGACATTTTATTCCCTTCTCCCTATGACATTTCATTCCCTTCTCCCTGTGACATTTCATTCCCTCTCCCTTTGACGTTTTATTCCCTTCTCCCTGTGACATTTTATTCCCTCTCCCTGTGACATTTTATTCCCTTCTCCCTGTGACATTTTATTCCCTCTCCCTGTGACATTTTATTCCTTCTTCCTGTGACGTTTTATTCCCTTCTCCCTGTGACATTTCATTCCCTTCTCCCTGTGACATTTCATTCCCTTCTCCCTGTGACATTTTATTCCTTCTCCCTGTGACATTTCATTCGCTCCCCCTGTGACATTTCATTCGCTCCCCTGAGACATTTCTTTCCCTTCACCCTGTGACATTTCATTCCCTCTCACTGTGACATTTTATTCCCTTCTCCATGTGACATTTTATTCCCTCTTCCTCTGACAATTTATTCCCTTCTCCCTGTGACATTTCATTCCCTTCTCCCTGTGACATTTAATTCCCTCTCCCTGTGACATTTTATTCCCTCTCCCTGTGACATTTGATTTCCTGCCCCAGAGACATTTCTTTCCCTTCTCCCTGTCACATTTTAATCCCTCTCCCTGTGATATTTTATTCCCTTCTCCATGTGACATTTTATTCCCTCTCCCTGTGACATATCATTCCTTCTCCCTGTGATATTTTATTTCCTTCTCTCTGTATAATTTTATTCCCTCTCCCTTTGACATTTTATTCCCTTCTCCTAGTGACATTTCTTTCCCTTCTCCCTGTGACATTTGATTCGCTCTCCCTGTGACATCTTATTCCCTTCTCCCTGTGACATTTTATTCCCTTCTCCCTGTGACATTTCATTCCCTCTCCCTGTGACATTTTATTCCCTCTTCCTGTGACGTTTTATTCCCTTCTCCCTGTGACATTTCATTCCCTTCTCCCTGTGACATTTCATTCCCTCTCCCTGTGACATTTCATTCCATCTCCCTGTGACATTTTATTCCCTCTTCCTCTGACATTTTATTCCCTTCTCCCTATGACATTTCATTCCCTTCTCCCTGTGACATTTCATTCCCTCTCCCTGTGAAATTTTATTCCCTCTTCCTGTGACATTTTATTCCCTTCTCCATGTGACATTTCATTCCCTCTCCCTGTGACATTTCAATCCCTCCCATTTTGACATTTAATTCTCTATCCCCGTGACATTTAATTCCCACTCTCTGTGACATTTCATTCCCTTCTCCCTGTGACATTTTATTCCCTTCTCCCTGTGACATTTTATTCCTTCTCCCTGTGACATTTTATTCCTTCTCCCTGTGACTTTTTATTCCCTTTTCCCTGTGACATTTTCTTCCCTCTCCCTGTGATTTTTTATTCCCTCTCCCTGTGACATTTCATTCCCTCCCACTTTGACATTTCATTCTCTTCTCCCTGTGACATTTCATTCGGTCCCCCTGTGACATTTCATTCCCTCCCCTGAGACATTTCTTTCCCTTCACCCTGTGACATTTCATTCCTTCTCCCTGTGACATTTTATTCCCTTCTCCATGTGACATTTTATTCCCTCTTCCTCTGACAATTTATTCCCTTCTCCCTGTGACATTTCATTCCCTTCTCCCTGTGACATTTCTTTCCCTTCTCCCTGTGACATTTTAATCCCTCTCCCTGTGACATTTTATTCCCTTCTCCATGTGACATTTTATTCCCTCTCCCTGTGACATTTCAATCCTTCTTCCTGTGATATTTTATTTCCTTCTCTCTGTATAATTTTATTCCCTCTCCCTGTGACATTTTATTCCCTTCTCCCTGTGACATTTTATTCCCTCTCCCTGTGACATTTTATTCCTTCTTCCTGTGACGTTTTATTCCCTTCTCCCTGTGACATTTCATTCCCTTCTCCCTGTGACATTTCATTCCCTTCTCCCTGTGACATTTCATTCCCTCTCCCTGTGACATTTCATTCCCTCTCACTGTGACATTTTATTCCCTCTTCCTCTGACATTTCATTCCCTCTCCCTTTGACGTTTTATTCCCTCTTCCTGTGACATTTTATTCCCTTCTCACTGTGACATTTCATTCCCTCTCCCTGTGACATTTCATTCCCTCCCATTTTGACATTTAATTCTCTATCCCCGTCACATTTAATTCCCTCTCGCTGTGAAATTTTATTCCCTCTTCCTGTGATATTTTATTTCCTTCTCCCTGTGACATTTTATTCCTTCACCCTGTGACATTTTATTCCCCCTCCCTGTGACATTTCATTCCCTCTCCCTGTGACATTTTATTCCCTTCTCCATGTGACATTTCATTCCCTCTCCCTGTGACATTTTATTCCCTCTCCCTGTGACCTTTTATTCCCTTCTCCCTGTGACATTTTATTCCTTCACCCTGTGACATTTTATTCCCTCTCCCTGTGACATTTTATTCCCTTCTCCCTGTGACATTTAATTCCCTCTCCCTGTGACATTTGATTCCTTCTCCCTGTGACATTTTATTCCCTCTCCCTGTGACATTTTATTCCCTTCTCCATGTGACATTTTATTCCCTTCTCCCTGTGACATTTTATTCCCTTCTCCCAGTGACATTTCATTCCCTCTCCCTGTGACATTTTATTCCCTCTTCTTGTGACATTTTATTCCCTCTCCCTGTGACATTTGATTCCTTCTCCCTGTGACATTTTATTCCCTTCTCCCAGTGACATTTTATTCCCTCTCCCTGTGACATTTCATTCCCTTCTCCCTGTGACATTTTATTCCCTTCTCCCTTTGACATTTTCTTCCCTTCTCCATGTGACATTTTATTCCCTCTCCCTGTGACATTTGATTCCTTCACCCTGTGACATTTTATTCCCTCTCTCTGTGACATTTTATTCCCTTCTCCATGTGACATTTTATTCCCTTCTCCATGTGACATTTTTTCCCTCTCCCTGTGACATTTTATTCCCTCTCCCTGTGACTTTTTATTCCCTCTCACTGTGACATTTGATTCCTTAACCCTGTGACATTTTATTCCCTCTCCCTGTGACATTTTATTCCCTTCTCCATGTGACATTTCATTCCTTCTCCCTGTGACATTTGATGCCCTCTCCATGTGATTTTTAATTCCCTTCTCCCTGTGACATTTTATTCCCTCTCCCTGTGACATTTTATTCCCTTCTCCATGTGACATTTTATTCCCTTCTCCATGTGACATTTTAATCCCTCTCCCTGTGACATTTTATTCCCTCTCCCTGTGACTTTTTATTCCCTCTCCCTGTGACATTTGATTACTTAACCCTGTGACATTTTATTCCCTCTCCCTGTGACATTTTATTCCCTTCTCCATGTGACATTTCATTCCTTCTCCCTGTGACATTTGATGCCCTCTCCCTGTGATTTTTTATTCCCTCTCTCTGTGAAATTTTATTCCTTTTCCCTGTGATATTTTATTTCCTTCTCCCTGTGACATTTTATTCCCTTCTCCCTGTGACATTTCATTCCCTCTCCCTGTGACATTTTATTCCTTCACCCTGTGACATTTTATTCCCTCTCCCTGTGACATTTGATTCCTTCACCCTGTGACATTTTATTCCCTCTCCCTGTGACATTTTATTCCTTCTCCATGTGACATTTCATTCCCTTTCCCTGTGACACTTTATTCCCTCTTCCTGTGACATTTTATTCCCTCTCCCTGTGACATTTGATTCGCTTCTCCCTGTGACCTTTTATTCCCTTCTCACTGTGACATTTTATTCCTTCACCCTGTGACATTTTATTCCCTCTCCCTGTGACATTTTATTCCCTTCTCCCTGTGACATTTAATTCCCTCTCCCTGTGACATTTGATTCCTTCTCCCTGTGACATTTTATTCCCTCTCCCTGTGACATTTTATTCCCTTCTCCATGTGACATTTCATTCCTTCTCCCTGTGACATTTGATTCCCTTCTCCCTGTGACATTTTATTCCCTTTTCCCAGTGACATTTTATTCGCCTTTCCCTGTGACATTATATTCCCTTCTCACTGTGACATTTTTTCCTTTCTCCCAGTGACATTTTATTCCCTTCTCCCTATGACATTTTATTCCCACTCTCTGTGACATTTCATTCCCTTCTGCCTGTGACATTTTATTCCCTTCTCCCTGTGACATTTTATTCCTTCTCCCTGTGACTTTTTATTCCCTTTTCCCTGTGACATTTTCTTCCCTCTCCCTGTCATTTTTTATTCCCTCTCCCTGTGACATTTCATTCCCTCCCACTTTGACATTTCATTCTCTTCTCCCTGTGACATTTTATTCCTTCTCCCTGTGACATTTCATTCGCTCCCCCTGTGACATTTCATTCGCTCCCCTGAGACATTTCTTTCCCTTCACCCTGTGACATTTCATTCCCTCTCCCTGTGACATTTCATTCCCTCCCACTTTGACATTTCATTCTCTTCTCCCTGTGACATTTTATTCCTTCACCCTGTGACATTTCATTCGCTCCCCCTGTGACATTTCATTCGCTCCCCTGAGACATTTCTTTCCCTTCACCCTGTGACATTTCATTCCCTCTCACTGTGACATTTTATTCCCTTCTCCATGTGACATTTTATTCCCTCTTCCTCTGACAATTTATTCCCTTCTCCCTGTGACATTTCATTCCCTTCTCCCTGTGACATTTAATTCCCTCTCCCTGTGACATTTTATTCCCTCTCCCTGTGACATTTGATTTCCTGCCCCAGAGACATTTCTTTCCCTTCTCCCTGTCACATTTTAATCCCTCTCCCTGTGATATTTTATTCCCTTCTCCATGTGACATTTTATTCCCTCTCCCTGTGACATATCATTCCTTCTCCCTGTGATATTTTATTTCCTTCTCTCTGTATAATTTTATTCCCTCTCCCTTTGACATTTTATTCCCTTCTCCTAGTGACATTTCTTTCCCTTCTCCCTGTGACATTTGATTCGCTCTCCCTGTGACATCTTATTCCCTTCTCCCTGTGACATTTTATTCCCTTCTCCCTGTGACATTTCATTCCCTCTCCCTGTGACATTTTATTCCCTCTTCCTGTGACGTTTTATTCCCTTCTCCCTGTGACATTTCATTCCCTTCTCCCTGTGACATTTCATTCCCTCTCCCTGTGACATTTCATTCCATCTCCCTGTGACATTTTATTCCCTCTTCCTCTGACATTTTATTCCCTTCTCCCTATGACATTTCATTCCCTTCTCCCTGTGACATTTCATTCCCTCTCCCTGTGAAGTTTTATTCCCTCTTCCTGTGACATTTTATTCCCTTCTCCATGTGACATTTCATTCCCTCTCCCTGTGACATTTCAATCCCTCCCATTTTGACATTTAATTCTCTATCCCCGTGACATTTAATTCCCACTCTCTGTGACATTTCATTCCCTTCTCCCTGTGACATTTTATTCCCTTCTCCCTGTGACATTTTATTCCTTCTCCCTGTGACATTTTATTCCTTCTCCCTGTGACTTTTTATTCCCTTTTCCCTGTGACATTTTCTTCCCTCTCCCTGTGATTTTTTATTCCCTCTCCCTGTGACATTTCATTCCCTCCCACTTTGACATTTCATTCTCTTCTCCCTGTGACATTTCATTCGGTCCCCCTGTGACATTTCATTCCCTCCCCTGAGACATTTCTTTCCCTTCACCCTGTGACATTTCATTCCTTCTCCCTGTGACATTTTATTCCCTTCTCCATGTGACATTTTATTCCCTCTTCCTCTGACAATTTATTCCCTTCTCCCTGTGACATTTCATTCCCTTCTCCCTGTGACATTTCTTTCCCTTCTCCCTGTGACATTTTAATCCCTCTCCCTGTGACATTTTATTCCCTTCTCCATGTGACATTTTATTCCCTCTCCCTGTGACATTTCAATCCTTCTTCCTGTGATATTTTATTTCCTTCTCTCTGTATAATTTTATTCCCTCTCCCTGTGACATTTTATTCCCTTCTCCCTGTGACATTTTATTCCCTCTCCCTGTGACATTTTATTCCTTCTTCCTGTGACGTTTTATTCCCTTCTCCCTGTGACATTTCATTCCCTTCTCCCTGTGACATTTCATTCCCTTCTCCCTGTGACATTTCATTCCCTCTCCCTGTGACATTTCATTCCCTCTCACTGTGACATTTTATTCCCTCTTCCTCTGACATTTCATTCCCTCTCCCTTTGACGTTTTATTCCCTCTTCCTGTGACATTTTATTCCCTTCTCACTGTGACATTTCATTCCCTCTCCCTGTGACATTTCATTCCCTCCCATTTTGACATTTAATTCTCTATCCCCGTCACATTTAATTCCCTCTCGCTGTGAAATTTTATTCCCTCTTCCTGTGATATTTTATTTCCTTCTCCCTGTGACATTTTATTCCTTCACCCTGTGACATTTTATTCCCCCTCCCTGTGACATTTCATTCCCTCTCCCTGTGACATTTTATTCCCTTCTCCATGTGACATTTCATTCCCTCTCCCTGTGACATTTTATTCCCTCTCCCTGTGACCTTTTATTCCCTTCTCCCTGTGACATTTTATTCCTTCACCCTGTGACATTTTATTCCCTCTCCCTGTGACATTTTATTCCCTTCTCCCTGTGACATTTAATTCCCTCTCCCTGTGACATTTGATTCCTTCTCCCTGTGACATTTTATTCCCTCTCCCTGTGACATTTTATTCCCTTCTCCATGTGACATTTTATTCCCTTCTCCCTGTGACATTTTATTCCCTTCTCCCAGTGACATTTCATTCCCTCTCCCTGTGACATTTTATTCCCTCTTCTTGTGACATTTTATTCCCTCTCCCTGTGACATTTGATTCCTTCTCCCTGTGACATTTTATTCCCTTCTCCCAGTGACATTTTATTCCTTCTCCATGTGACATTTTATTCCCTTCTCCCTGTGACATTTTATTCCCTCTCCCTGTGTCATTTTATTCCTTCACCCTGTGACATTTTATTCCCTCTCACTGTGACATTTCATTCCCTTCTCCCTGTGACATTTTATTCCCTTCTCCCTTTGACATTTTCTTCCCTTCTCCATGTGACATTTTATTCCCTCTCCCTGTGACATTTGATTCCTTCACCCTGTGACATTTTATTCCCTCTCTCTGTGACATTTTATTCCCTTCTCCATGTGACATTTTATTCCCTTCTCCATGTGACATTTTTTCCCTCTCCCTGTGACATTTTATTCCCTCTCCCTGTGACTTTTTATTCCCTCTCACTGTGACATTTGATTCCTTAACCCTGTGACATTTTATTCCCTCTCCCTGTGACATTTTATTCCCTTCTCCATGTGACATTTCATTCCTTCTCCCTGTGACATTTGATGCCCTCTCCATGTGATTTTTAATTCCCTTCTCCCTGTGACATTTTATTCCCTCTCCCTGTGACATTTTATTCCCTTCTCCATGTGACATTTTATTCCCTTCTCCATGTGACATTTTAATCCCTCTCCCTGTGACATTTTATTCCCTCTCCCTGTGACTTTTTATTCCCTCTCCCTGTGACATTTGATTACTTAACCCTGTGACATTTTATTCCCTCTCCCTGTGACATTTTATTCCCTTCTCCATGTGACATTTCATTCCTTCTCCCTGTGACATTTGATGCCCTCTCCCTGTGATTTTTAATTCCCTTCTCCCTGTGACATTTTATTCCCTCCTCCTAGTGACATTTTATTCCCTTCTCCCTGTGATCTTTTATTCCCTTCTCCCTGTGACATTTTATTTCTTCAACCTGTGACATTTTATTCCCTCTCCCTGTGACATTTTATTCCCTTCTCCCTGTGACATTTAATTCCCTCTCCCTGTGATATTTGATTCCTTCACCCTGTGACATTTTATTCCCTCTCCCTGTGACATTTTATTCCCTTCTCCATGTGACATTTCATTCCCTTCTCCCTGTGACATTTCATTCCCTCTCCCTGTGACATTTCATTCCCTCTCCCTGTGACATTTTATTCCTTCACCCTGTGACATTTCATTCCCTCTCCCTGTGACATTTTATTCCTTCACCCTGTGACATTTTATTCCCTCTCCCTGTGACATTTAATTCCTTCACCCTGTGACATTTGATTCCCTCTCCCTGAGACATTATATTCCCTTCTCACTGTGACATTTTATTCCTTCTCCCTGTGACTTTTTATTCCCTTCTCCCTGTGACATTTTATTCCTTCTCCCTGTGACTTTTTATTCCCTTCTCCCTGTGACATTTTCTTCCCTCTCCCTGTGATTTTTTATTCCCTCTCCCTGTGACATTTCATTCCCTCCCACTTTGACATTTCATTCCCTCTCCCTGTGACATTTTATTCCCTTCTCCATGTGACATTTTATTCCCTCTTCCTCTGATATTTTATTCCCTTCTCCCTGTGACATTTCATTCCCTCCCCCAGAGACATTTCTTTCCCTTCTCCCTGTGACATTTTATTCCCTCTACCTGTCACATTTTATTGCTCTCCTGTGATTTTTTTATTCCCTCTCCCTGTGAAATTTTATTCCTTTTCCCTGTGATATTTTATTTCCTTCTCCCTGTGACATTTTATTCCCTTCTCCCTGTGACATTTCATTCCCTCTCCCTGTGACATTTGATTCCTTCACCCTGTGACATTTTATTCCCTCTCCCTGTGACATTTGATTCCTTCTCCATGTGACATTTCATTCCCTTTCCCTGTGACACTTTATTCCCTCTTCCTGTGACATTTTATTCCCTCTCCCTGTGACATTTGATTCGCTTCTCCCTGTGACCTTTTATTCCCTTCTCCCTGTGACATTTTATTCCTTCTCCCTGTGACATTTTATTCCCTCTACCTGTCACATTTTATTGCTCTCCTGTGATTTTTTATTCCCTCTCTCTGTGAAATTTTATTCCTTTTCCCTGTGATATTTTATTTCCTTCTCCCTGTGACATTTTATTCCCTTCTCCCTGTGACATTTCATTCCCTCTCCCTGTGACATTTTATTCCTTCACCCTGTGACATTTTATTCCCTCTCCCTGTGACATTTGATTCCTTCACCCTGTGACATTTTATTCCCTCTCCCTGTGACATTTTATTCCTTCTCCATGTGACATTTCATTCCCTTTCCCTGTGACACTTTATTCCCTCTTCCTGTGACATTTTATTCCCTCTCCCTGTGACATTTGATTCGCTTCTCCCTGTGACCTTTTATTCCCTTCTCCCTGTGACATTTTATTCCTTCACCCTGTGACATTTTATTCCCTCTCCCTGTGACCTTTTATTCCCTTCTCCCTGTGACATTTAATTCCCTCTCCCTGTGACATTTGATTCCTTCACCCTGTGACATTTTATTCCCTCTCCCTGTGACATTTTATTCCCTTCTCCATGTGACATTTCATTCCTTCTCCCTGTGACATTTGATTCCCTCTCCCTGTGACATTTAATTCCCTTCTCCCTGTGACATTTTGTTCCCTTCTCCCAGTGACATTTTATTCGGCTTTCCCTGTGACATTATATTCCCTTCTCACTGTGACATTTCATTCCCTTCTCCCTGTGACATTTTATTCCCTTCTCCCTGTGACATTTTATTCCTTCTCCCTGTGACATTTTATTCCTTCTCCCTGTGACTTTTTATTCCCTTTTCCCTGTGACATTTTCTTCCCTCTCCCTGTGATTTTTTATTCCCTCTCCCTGTGACATTTCATTCCCTCCCACTTTGACATTTCATTCTCTTCTCCCTGTGACATTTCATTCCCTCCCCTGAGACATTTCTTTCCCTTCACCCTGTGACATTTCATTCCCTCTCCCTGTGACATTTTATTCCCTTCTCCATGTGACATTTTATTCCCTCTTCCTCTGACAATTTATTCCCTTCTCCCTGTGACATTTCATTCCCTTCTCCCTGTGACATTTCTTTCCCTTCTCCCTGTGACATTTTAATCCCTCTCCCTGTGACATTTTATTCCCTTCTCCATGTGACATTTTATTCCCTCTCCCTGTGACATTTCAATCCTTCTCCCTGTGATATTTTATTTCCTTCTCTCTGTATAATTTTATTCCCTCTCCCTGTGACATTTTATTCCCTTCTCCCTGTGACATTTTATTCCCTCTCCCTGTGACATTTTATTCCTTCTTCCTGTGACGTTTTATTCCCTTCTCCCTGTGACATTTCATTCCCTTCTCCCTGTGACATTTCATTCCCTCTCCCTGTGACATTTTATTCCCTCTTCCTGTGACGTTTTATTCCCTTCTCCCTGTGACATTTCATTCCCTCTCCCTGTGACATTTCATTCCCTCTCACTGTGACATTTTATTCCCTCTTCCTCTGACATTTTATTCCCTTCTCCCTATGACATTTCATTCCCTTCTCCCTGTGACATTTCATTCCCTCTCCCTTTGACGTTTTATTCCCTCTTCCTGTGACATTTTATTCCCTTCTCCCTGTGACATTTCATTCCCTCTCCCTGTGACATTTCATTCCCTCCCATTTTGACATTTAATTCTCTATCCCCGTCACATTTAATTCCCTCTCGCTGTGAAATTTTATTCCCTCTTCCGGTGATATTTTATTTCCTTCTCCCTGTGACATTTCATACCCTCTCCCTGTGACATTTTATTCCTTCACCCTGTGACATTTTATTCCCTCTCCCTGTGACATTTGATTCCTTCACCCTGTGACATTTTATTCCCTCTCCATGTGACATTTTATTCCCTTCTCCATGTGACATTTCATTCCCTCTCCCTGTGACATTTTATTCCCTCTCCCTGTGACATTTTATTCCCTCTCCCTGTGACATTTTATTCCCTTCTCCCTGTGACATTTAATTCCCTCTCCCAGTGACATTTGATTCCTTCTCCCTGTGACATTTTATTCCCTCTCCCTGTGACATTTTATTCCCTCTTCTTGTGACATTTTATTCCTTCACCCTGTGACATTTTATTCCCTCTCCCTGTGACATTTTATTCCCTTCTCCCTGTGACATTTAATTCCCTCTCCCTGTGACATTTGATTCCTTCTCCCTGTGACATTTCATTCCCTCTCCCTGTGACATTTTATTCCCTCTTCTTGTGACATTTTATTCCTTCACCCTGTGACATTTTATTCCCTCTCCCTGTGACATTTTATTCCCTTCTCCCTGTGACATTTAATTCCCTCTCCCTGTGACATTTGATTCCTTCTCCCTGTGACATTTTATTCCCTCTCCCTGTGACATTTTATTCCCTTCTCCATGTGACATTTCATTCCTTCTCCCTGTGACATTTAATTCCCTTCTCCCTGTGACATTTTATTCCCTTTTCCCAGTGACATTTTATTCGCCTTTCCCTGTGACATTATATTCCCTTCTCACTGTGACATTTTTTCCTTTCTCTCTGTGACATTTCATTCCCTTCTGCCTGTGACATTTTATTCCCTTCTCCCTGTGACATTTTATTCCTTCTCCCTGTGACTTTTTATTCCCTTTTCCCTGTGACATTTTCTTCCCTCTCCCTGTCATTTTTTATTCCCTCTCCCTGTGACATTTCATTCCCTCCCACTTTGACATTTCATTCTCTTCTCCCTGTGACATTTTATTCCTTCTCCCTGTGACATTTCATTCGCTCCCCCTGTGACATTTCATTCGCTCCCCTGAGACATTTCTTTCCCTTCACCCTGTGACATTTCATTCCCTCTCCCTGTGACATTTTATTCCTTTCTCCATGTGACATTTTATTCCCTCTTCCTCTGACAATTTATTCCCTTCTCCCTGTGACATTTCATTCCCTTCTCCCTGTGACATTTAATTCCCTCTCCCTGTGACATTTTATTCCCTCTCCCTGTGACATTTCATTTCCTGCCCCAGAGACATTTCTTTCCCTTCTCCCTGTCACATTTTAATCCCTCTCCCTGTGATATTTTATTCCCTTCTCCATGTGACATTTTATTCCCTCTCCCTGTGACATATCATTCCTTCTCCCTGTGATATTTTATTTCCTTTTCTCTGTATAATTTTATTCCCTCTCCCTTTGACATTTTATTCCCTTCTCCTAGTGACATTTCTTTCCCTTCTCCCTGTGACATTTGATTCGCTCTCCCTGTGACATCTTATTCCCTTCTCCCTGTGACATTTTATTCCCTTCTCCCTGTGACATTTCATTCCCTCTCCCTGTGACATTTTATTCCCTCTTCCTGTGACGTTTTATTCCCTTCTCCCTGTGACATTTCATTCCCTTCTCCCTGTGACATTTCATTCCCTCTCCCTGTGACATTTCATTCCATCTCCCTGTGACATTTTATTCCCTCTTCCTCTGACATTTTATTCCCTTCTCCCTATGACATTTCATTCCCTTCTCCCTGTGACATTTCATTCCCTCTCCCTGTGAAGTTTTATTCCCTCTTCCTGTGACATTTTATTCCCTTCTCCATGTGACATTTCATTCCCTCTCCCTGTGACATTTCAATCCCTCCCATTTTGACATTTAATTCTCTATCCCCGTGACATTTAATTCCCACTCTCTGTGACATTTCATTCCCTTCTCCCTGTGACATTTTATTCCCTTCTCCCTGTGACATTTTATTCCTTCTCCCTGTGACATTTTATTCCTTCTCCCTGTGACTTTTTATTCCCTTTTCCCTGTGACATTTTCTTCCCTCTCCCTGTGATTTTTTATTCCCTCTCCCTGTGACATTTCATTCCCTCCCACTTTGACATTTCATTCTCTTCTCCCTGTGACATTTTATTCCTTCTCCCTGTGACATTTCATTCGCTCCCCCTGTGACATTTCATTCGCTCCCCTGAGACATTTCTTTCCCTTCACCCTGTGACATTTCATTCCCTCTCCCTGTGACATTTTATTCCCTTCTCCATGTGACATTTTATTCCCTCTTCCTCTGACAATTTATTCCCTTCTCCCTGTGACATTTCATTCCCTTCTCCCTGTGACATTTAATTCCCTCTCCCTGTGACATTTTATTCCCTCTCCCTGTGACATTTCATTTCCTGCCCCAGAGACATTTCTTTCCCTTCTCCCTGTCACATTTTAATCCCTCTCCCTGTGATATTTTATTCCCTTCTCCATGTGACATTTTATTCCCTCTCCCTGTGACATATCATTCCTTCTCCCTGTGATATTTTATTTCCTTCTCTCTGTATAATTTTATTCCCTCTCCCTTTGACATTTTATTCCCTTCTCCTAGTGACATTTCTTTCCTTTCTCCCTGTGACATTTGATTCGCTCTCCCTGTGACATCTTATTCCCTTCTCCCTGTGACATTTTATTCCCTTCTCCCTGTGACATTTCATTCCCTTCTCCCTGTGACATTTCATTCCCTCTCCCTGTGACATTTCATTCCCTCTCCCTATGACATTTCATTCCCTTCTCCCTGTGACATTTCATTCCCTCTCCCTGTGAAGTTTTATTCCCTCTTCCTGTGACATTTTATTCCCTTCTCCATGTGACATTTCATTCCCTCTCCCTGTGACATTTCAATCCCTCCCATTTTGACATTTAATTCTCTATCCCCGTGACATTTAATTCCCTCTCCCTGTGACATTTTATTCCCTTCTCCCTGTGACATTTTATTCCCTTCTCCCTGTGACATTTTATTCCTTCTCCCTGTGACATTTTATTCCTTCTCCCTGTGACTTTTTATTCCCTTTTCCCTGTGACATTTTCTTCCCTCTCCCTGTGATTTTTTATTCCCTCTCCCTGTGACATTTCATTCCCTCCCACTTTGACATTTCATTCTCTTCTCCCTGTGACATTTCATTCGCTCCCCCTGTGACATTTCATTCCCTCCCCTGAGACATTTCTTTCCCTTCACCCTGTGACATTTCATTCCCTCTCCCTGTGACATTTCATTCCCTTCTCCCTGTGACATTTCATTCCCTTCTCCCTGTGACATTTCATTCCCTTCTCCCTGTGACATTTCATTCCCTCTCCCTGTGACATTTCATTCCCTCTCACTGTGACATTTTATTCCCTCTTCCTCTGACATTTTATTCCCTTCTCCCTATGACATTTCATTCCCTTCTCCCTGTGACATTTCATTCCCTCTCCCTTTGACGTTTTATTCCCTTCTCCCTGTGACATTTTATTCCCTCTTCCTCTGACATTTTATTCCCTTCTCCCTATGACATTTCATTCCCTTCTCCCTGTGACATTTCATTCCCTCTCCCTTTGACGTTTTATTCCCTTCTCCCTGTGACATTTTATTCCCTCTCCCTGTGACATTTTATTCCCTTCTCCCTGTGACATTTTATTCCCTCTCCCTGTGACATTTTATTCCTTCTTCCTGTGACGTTTTATTCCCTTCTCCCTGTGACATTTCATTCCCTTCTCCCTGTGACATTTCATTCCCTTCTCCCTGTGACATTTTATTCCTTCTCCCTGTGACATTTCATTCGCTCCCCCTGTGACATTTCATTCGCTCCCCTGAGACATTTCTTTCCCTTCACCCTGTGACATTTCATTCCCTCTCACTGTGACATTTTATTCCCTTCTCCATGTGACATTTTATTCCCTCTTCCTCTGACAATTTATTCCCTTCTCCCTGTGACATTTCATTCCCTTCTCCCTGTGACATTTAATTCCCTCTCCCTGTGACATTTTATTCCCTCTCCCTGTGACATTTGATTTCCTGCCCCAGAGACATTTCTTTCCCTTCTCCCTGTCACATTTTAATCCCTCTCCCTGTGATATTTTATTCCCTTCTCCATGTGACATTTTATTCCCTCTCCCTGTGACATATCATTCCTTCTCCCTGTGATATTTTATTTCCTTCTCTCTGTATAATTTTATTCCCTCTCCCTTTGACATTTTATTCCCTTCTCCTAGTGACATTTCTTTCCCTTCTCCCTGTGACATTTGATTCGCTCTCCCTGTGACATCTTATTCCCTTCTCCCTGTGACATTTTATTCCCTTCTCCCTGTGACATTTCATTCCCTCTCCCTGTGACATTTTATTCCCTCTTCCTGTGACGTTTTATTCCCTTCTCCCTGTGACATTTCATTCCCTTCTCCCTGTGACATTTCATTCCCTCTCCCTGTGACATTTCATTCCATCTCCCTGTGACATTTTATTCCCTCTTCCTCTGACATTTTATTCCCTTCTCCCTATGACATTTCATTCCCTTCTCCCTGTGACATTTCATTCCCTCTCCCTGTGAAATTTTATTCCCTCTTCCTGTGACATTTTATTCCCTTCTCCATGTGACATTTCATTCCCTCTCCCTGTGACATTTCAATCCCTCCCATTTTGACATTTAATTCTCTATCCCCGTGACATTTAATTCCCACTCTCTGTGACATTTCATTCCCTTCTCCCTGTGACATTTTATTCCCTTCTCCCTGTGACATTTTATTCCTTCTCCCTGTGACATTTTATTCCTTCTCCCTGTGACTTTTTATTCCCTTTTCCCTGTGACATTTTCTTCCCTCTCCCTGTGATTTTTTATTCCCTCTCCCTGTGACATTTCATTCCCTCCCACTTTGACATTTCATTCTCTTCTCCCTGTGACATTTCATTCGGTCCCCCTGTGACATTTCATTCCCTCCCCTGAGACATTTCTTTCCCTTCACCCTGTGACATTTCATTCCTTCTCCCTGTGACATTTTATTCCCTTCTCCATGTGACATTTTATTCCCTCTTCCTCTGACAATTTATTCCCTTCTCCCTGTGACATTTCATTCCCTTCTCCCTGTGACATTTCTTTCCCTTCTCCCTGTGACATTTTAATCCCTCTCCCTGTGACATTTTATTCCCTTCTCCATGTGACATTTTATTCCCTCTCCCTGTGACATTTCAATCCTTCTTCCTGTGATATTTTATTTCCTTCTCTCTGTATAATTTTATTCCCTCTCCCTGTGACATTTTATTCCCTTCTCCCTGTGACATTTTATTCCCTCTCCCTGTGACATTTTATTCCTTCTTCCTGTGACGTTTTATTCCCTTCTCCCTGTGACATTTCATTCCCTTCTCCCTGTGACATTTCATTCCCTTCTCCCTGTGACATTTCATTCCCTCTCCCTGTGACATTTCATTCCCTCTCACTGTGACATTTTATTCCCTCTTCCTCTGACATTTCATTCCCTCTCCCTTTGACGTTTTATTCCCTCTTCCTGTGACATTTTATTCCCTTCTCACTGTGACATTTCATTCCCTCTCCCTGTGACATTTCATTCCCTCCCATTTTGACATTTAATTCTCTATCCCCGTCACATTTAATTCCCTCTCGCTGTGAAATTTTATTCCCTCTTCCTGTGATATTTTATTTCCTTCTCCCTGTGACATTTTATTCCTTCACCCTGTGACATTTTATTCCCCCTCCCTGTGACATTTCATTCCCTCTCCCTGTGACATTTTATTCCCTTCTCCATGTGACATTTCATTCCCTCTCCCTGTGACATTTTATTCCCTCTCCCTGTGACCTTTTATTCCCTTCTCCCTGTGACATTTTATTCCTTCACCCTGTGACATTTTATTCCCTCTCCCTGTGACATTTTATTCCCTTCTCCCTGTGACATTTAATTCCCTCTCCCTGTGACATTTGATTCCTTCTCCCTGTGACATTTTATTCCCTCTCCCTGTGACATTTTATTCCCTTCTCCATGTGACATTTTATTCCCTTCTCCCTGTGACATTTTATTCCCTTCTCCCAGTGACATTTCATTCCCTCTCCCTGTGACATTTTATTCCCTCTTCTTGTGACATTTTATTCCCTCTCCCTGTGACATTTGATTCCTTCTCCCTGTGACATTTTATTCCCTTCTCCCAGTGACATTTTATTCCCTCTCCCTGTGACATTTCATTCCCTTCTCCCTGTGACATTTTATTCCCTTCTCCCTTTGACATTTTCTTCCCTTCTCCATGTGACATTTTATTCCCTCTCCCTGTGACATTTGATTCCTTCACCCTGTGACATTTTATTCCCTCTCTCTGTGACATTTTATTCCCTTCTCCATGTGACATTTTATTCCCTTCTCCATGTGACATTTTTTCCCTCTCCCTGTGACATTTTATTCCCTCTCCCTGTGACTTTTTATTCCCTCTCACTGTGACATTTGATTCCTTAACCCTGTGACATTTTATTCCCTCTCCCTGTGACATTTTATTCCCTTCTCCATGTGACATTTCATTCCTTCTCCCTGTGACATTTGATGCCCTCTCCATGTGATTTTTAATTCCCTTCTCCCTGTGACATTTTATTCCCTCTCCCTGTGACATTTTATTCCCTTCTCCATGTGACATTTTATTCCCTTCTCCATGTGACATTTTAATCCCTCTCCCTGTGACATTTTATTCCCTCTCCCTGTGACTTTTTATTCCCTCTCCCTGTGACATTTGATTACTTAACCCTGTGACATTTTATTCCCTCTCCCTGTGACATTTTATTCCCTTCTCCATGTGACATTTCATTCCTTCTCCCTGTGACATTTGATGCCCTCTCCCTGTGATTTTTTATTCCCTCTCTCTGTGAAATTTTATTCCTTTTCCCTGTGATATTTTATTTCCTTCTCCCTGTGACATTTTATTCCCTTCTCCCTGTGACATTTCATTCCCTCTCCCTGTGACATTTTATTCCTTCACCCTGTGACATTTTATTCCCTCTCCCTGTGACATTTGATTCCTTCACCCTGTGACATTTTATTCCCTCTCCCTGTGACATTTTATTCCTTCTCCATGTGACATTTCATTCCCTTTCCCTGTGACACTTTATTCCCTCTTCCTGTGACATTTTATTCCCTCTCCCTGTGACATTTGATTCGCTTCTCCCTGTGACCTTTTATTCCCTTCTCCCTGTGACATTTTATTCCTTCACCCTGTGACATTTTATTCCCTCTCCCTGTGACCTTTTATTCCCTTCTCCCTGTGACATTTAATTCCCTCTCCCTGTGACATTTGATTCCTTCACCCTGTGACATTTTATTCCCTCTCCCTGTGACATTTTATTCCCTTCTCCATGTGACATTTCATTCCTTCTCCCTGTGACATTTGATTCCCTCTCCCTGTGACATTTAATTCCCTTCTCCCTGTGACATTTTGTTCCCTTCTCCCAGTGACATTTTATTCGGCTTTCCCTGTGACATTATATTCCCTTCTCACTGTGACATTTCATTCCCTTCTCCCTGTGACATTTTATTCCCTTCTCCCTGTGACATTTTATTCCTTCTCCCTGTGACATTTTATTCCTTCTCCCTGTGACTTTTTATTCCCTTTTCCCTGTGACATTTTCTTCCCTCTCCCTGTGATTTTTTATTCCCTCTCCCTGTGACATTTCATTCCCTCCCACTTTGACATTTCATTCTCTTCTCCCTGTGACATTTCATTCCCTCCCCTGAGACATTTCTTTCCCTTCACCCTGTGACATTTCATTCCCTCTCCCTGTGACATTTTATTCCCTTCTCCATGTGACATTTTATTCCCTCTTCCTCTGACAATTTATTCCCTTCTCCCTGTGACATTTCATTCCCTTCTCCCTGTGACATTTCTTTCCCTTCTCCCTGTGACATTTTAATCCCTCTCCCTGTGACATTTTATTCCCTTCTCCATGTGACATTTTATTCCCTCTCCCTGTGACATTTCAATCCTTCTCCCTGTGATATTTTATTTCCTTCTCTCTGTATAATTTTATTCCCTCTCCCTGTGACATTTTATTCCCTTCTCCCTGTGACATTTTATTCCCTCTCCCTGTGACATTTTATTCCTTCTTCCTGTGACGTTTTATTCCCTTCTCCCTGTGACATTTCATTCCCTTCTCCCTGTGACATTTCATTCCCTCTCCCTGTGACATTTTATTCCCTCTTCCTGTGACGTTTTATTCCCTTCTCCCTGTGACATTTCATTCCCTCTCCCTGTGACATTTCATTCCCTCTCACTGTGACATTTTATTCCCTCTTCCTCTGACATTTTATTCCCTTCTCCCTATGACATTTCATTCCCTTCTCCCTGTGACATTTCATTCCCTCTCCCTTTGACGTTTTATTCCCTCTTCCTGTGACATTTTATTCCCTTCTCCCTGTGACATTTCATTCCCTCTCCCTGTGACATTTCATTCCCTCCCATTTTGACATTTAATTCTCTATCCCCGTCACATTTAATTCCCTCTCGCTGTGAAATTTTATTCCCTCTTCCGGTGATATTTTATTTCCTTCTCCCTGTGACATTTCATACCCTCTCCCTGTGACATTTTATTCCTTCACCCTGTGACATTTTATTCCCTCTCCCTGTGACATTTGATTCCTTCACCCTGTGACATTTTATTCCCTCTCCATGTGACATTTTATTCCCTTCTCCATGTGACATTTCATTCCCTCTCCCTGTGACATTTTATTCCCTCTCCCTGTGACATTTTATTCCCTCTCCCTGTGACATTTTATTCCCTTCTCCCTGTGACATTTAATTCCCTCTCCCAGTGACATTTGATTCCTTCTCCCTGTGACATTTTATTCCCTCTCCCTGTGACATTTTATTCCCTCTTCTTGTGACATTTTATTCCTTCACCCTGTGACATTTTATTCCCTCTCCCTGTGACATTTTATTCCCTTCTCCCTGTGACATTTAATTCCCTCTCCCTGTGACATTTGATTCCTTCTCCCTGTGACATTTCATTCCCTCTCCCTGTGACATTTTATTCCCTCTTCTTGTGACATTTTATTCCTTCACCCTGTGACATTTTATTCCCTCTCCCTGTGACATTTTATTCCCTTCTCCCTGTGACATTTAATTCCCTCTCCCTGTGACATTTGATTCCTTCTCCCTGTGACATTTTATTCCCTCTCCCTGTGACATTTTATTCCCTTCTCCATGTGACATTTCATTCCTTCTCCCTGTGACATTTGATTCCCTCTCCCTGTGACATTTAATTCCCTTCTCCCTGTGACATTTTATTCCCTTTTCCCAGTGACATTTTATTCGCCTTTCCCTGTGACATTATATTCCCTTCTCACTGTGACATTTTTTCCTTTCTCTCTGTGACATTTCATTCCCTTCTGCCTGTGACATTTTATTCCCTTCTCCCTGTGACATTTTATTCCTTCTCCCTGTGACTTTTTATTCCCTTTTCCCTGTGACATTTTCTTCCCTCTCCCTGTCATTTTTTATTCCCTCTCCCTGTGACATTTCATTCCCTCCCACTTTGACATTTCATTCTCTTCTCCCTGTGACATTTTATTCCTTCTCCCTGTGACATTTCATTCGCTCCCCCTGTGACATTTCATTCGCTCCCCTGAGACATTTCTTTCCCTTCACCCTGTGACATTTCATTCCCTCTCCCTGTGACATTTTATTCCTTTCTCCATGTGACATTTTATTCCCTCTTCCTCTGACAATTTATTCCCTTCTCCCTGTGACATTTCATTCCCTTCTCCCTGTGACATTTAATTCCCTCTCCCTGTGACATTTTATTCCCTCTCCCTGTGACATTTCATTTCCTGCCCCAGAGACATTTCTTTCCCTTCTCCCTGTCACATTTTAATCCCTCTCCCTGTGATATTTTATTCCCTTCTCCATGTGACATTTTATTCCCTCTCCCTGTGACATATCATTCCTTCTCCCTGTGATATTTTATTTCCTTTTCTCTGTATAATTTTATTCCCTCTCCCTTTGACATTTTATTCCCTTCTCCTAGTGACATTTCTTTCCCTTCTCCCTGTGACATTTGATTCGCTCTCCCTGTGACATCTTATTCCCTTCTCCCTGTGACATTTTATTCCCTTCTCCCTGTGACATTTCATTCCCTCTCCCTGTGACATTTTATTCCCTCTTCCTGTGACGTTTTATTCCCTTCTCCCTGTGACATTTCATTCCCTTCTCCCTGTGACATTTCATTCCCTCTCCCTGTGACATTTCATTCCATCTCCCTGTGACATTTTATTCCCTCTTCCTCTGACATTTTATTCCCTTCTCCCTATGACATTTCATTCCCTTCTCCCTGTGACATTTCATTCCCTCTCCCTGTGAAGTTTTATTCCCTCTTCCTGTGACATTTTATTCCCTTCTCCATGTGACATTTCATTCCCTCTCCCTGTGACATTTCAATCCCTCCCATTTTGACATTTAATTCTCTATCCCCGTGACATTTAATTCCCACTCTCTGTGACATTTCATTCCCTTCTCCCTGTGACATTTTATTCCCTTCTCCCTGTGACATTTTATTCCTTCTCCCTGTGACATTTTATTCCTTCTCCCTGTGACTTTTTATTCCCTTTTCCCTGTGACATTTTCTTCCCTCTCCCTGTGATTTTTTATTCCCTCTCCCTGTGACATTTCATTCCCTCCCACTTTGACATTTCATTCTCTTCTCCCTGTGACATTTTATTCCTTCTCCCTGTGACATTTCATTCGCTCCCCCTGTGACATTTCATTCGCTCCCCTGAGACATTTCTTTCCCTTCACCCTGTGACATTTCATTCCCTCTCCCTGTGACATTTTATTCCCTTCTCCATGTGACATTTTATTCCCTCTTCCTCTGACAATTTATTCCCTTCTCCCTGTGACATTTCATTCCCTTCTCCCTGTGACATTTAATTCCCTCTCCCTGTGACATTTTATTCCCTCTCCCTGTGACATTTCATTTCCTGCCCCAGAGACATTTCTTTCCCTTCTCCCTGTCACATTTTAATCCCTCTCCCTGTGATATTTTATTCCCTTCTCCATGTGACATTTTATTCCCTCTCCCTGTGACATATCATTCCTTCTCCCTGTGATATTTTATTTCCTTCTCTCTGTATAATTTTATTCCCTCTCCCTTTGACATTTTATTCCCTTCTCCTAGTGACATTTCTTTCCTTTCTCCCTGTGACATTTGATTCGCTCTCCCTGTGACATCTTATTCCCTTCTCCCTGTGACATTTTATTCCCTTCTCCCTGTGACATTTCATTCCCTTCTCCCTGTGACATTTCATTCCCTCTCCCTGTGACATTTCATTCCCTCTCCCTATGACATTTCATTCCCTTCTCCCTGTGACATTTCATTCCCTCTCCCTGTGAAGTTTTATTCCCTCTTCCTGTGACATTTTATTCCCTTCTCCATGTGACATTTCATTCCCTCTCCCTGTGACATTTCAATCCCTCCCATTTTGACATTTAATTCTCTATCCCCGTGACATTTAATTCCCTCTCCCTGTGACATTTTATTCCCTTCTCCCTGTGACATTTTATTCCCTTCTCCCTGTGACATTTTATTCCTTCTCCCTGTGACATTTTATTCCTTCTCCCTGTGACTTTTTATTCCCTTTTCCCTGTGACATTTTCTTCCCTCTCCCTGTGATTTTTTATTCCCTCTCCCTGTGACATTTCATTCCCTCCCACTTTGACATTTCATTCTCTTCTCCCTGTGACATTTCATTCGCTCCCCCTGTGACATTTCATTCCCTCCCCTGAGACATTTCTTTCCCTTCACCCTGTGACATTTCATTCCCTCTCCCTGTGACACTTCATTCCCTTCTCCCTGTGACATTTCATTCCCTTCTCCCTGTGACATTTCATTCCCTTCTCCCTGTGACATTTCATTCCCTCTCCCTGTGACATTTCATTCCCTCTCACTGTGACATTTTATTCCCTCTTCCTCTGACATTTTATTCCCTTCTCCCTATGACATTTCATTCCCTTCTCCCTGTGACATTTCATTCCCTCTCCCTTTGACGTTTTATTCCCTTCTCCCTGTGACATTTTATTCCCTCTCCCTGTGACATTTTATTCCCTTCTCCCTGTGACATTTTATTCCCTCTCCCTGTGACATTTTATTCCTTCTTCCTGTGACGTTTTATTCCCTTCTCCCTGTGACATTTCATTCCCTTCTCCCTGTGACATTTCATTCCCTTCTCCCTGTGACATTTCATTCCCTCTCCCTGTGACATTTCATTCCCTCTCACTGTGACATTTTATTCCCTCTTCCTCTGACATTTTATTCCCTTCTCCCTATGACATTTCATTCCCTTCTCCCTGTGACATTTCATTCCCTTCTCCCTGTGACATTTCATTCCCTCTCCCTGTGACATTTCATTCCCTCCCATTTTGACATTTAATTCTCTATCCCCGTCACATTTAATTCCCTCTCGCTGTGAAATTTTATTCCCTCTTCCTGTGATATTTTATTTCCTTCTCCCTGTGACATTTCATACCCTCTCCCTGTGACATTTTATTCCTTCACCCTGTGACATTTTATTCCCTCTCCATGTGACATTTTATTCCCTTCTCCATGTGACATTTCATTCCCTCTCCCTGTGACATTTTATTCGCTTCTCCCTGTGACATTTTATTCCCTCTCCCTGTGACATTTGATTCGCTTCTCCCTGTGACCTTTTATTCCCTTCTCCCTGTGACATTTTATTCCTTCACCCTGTGACATTTTATTCCCTCTCCCTGTGACATTTTATTCCCTTCTCCCTGTGACATTTCATTCCCTCTCCCTGTGACATTTTATTCGCTTCTCCCTGTGACCTTTTATTCCTTTACCCTGTGACATTTTATTCCCTCTCCCTGTGACATTTGATTCGCTTCTCCCTGTGACCTTTTATTCCCTTCTCCCTGTGACATTTTATTCCTTCACCCTGTGACATTTTATTCCCTCTCCCTGTGACATTTTATTCCCTCTCCCTGTGACATTTGATTCGCTTCTCCCTGTGACATTTTATTCCCTTCTCCCTGTGACATTTGATTCCTTCTCCCTGTGACATTTTATTCCCTCTCCCTGTGACATTTTATTCCCTTCTCCCAGTGACATTTTATTCCCTTCTCCCAGTGACATTTCATTCCCTCTCCCTGTGACATTTTATTCCCTCTTCTTGTGACATTTTATTCCCTCTCCCTGTGACATTTGATTCCTTCTCCCTGTGACATTTTATTCCCTTCTCCCTGTGACATTTTATTCCCTCTCCCTGTGTCATTTTATTCCTTCACCCTGTGACATTTTATTCCCTCTCCCTGTGACATTTCATTCCCTTCTCCCTGTGACATTTTATTCCCTCTCCCTGTGACATTTGATTCGCTTCTCCCTGTGACCTTTTATTCCCTTCTCCCTGTGACATTTTATTCCTTCACCCTGTGACATTTTATTCCCTCTCCCTGTGACATTTTATTCCCTTCTCCCTGTGACATTTAATTCCCTCTCCCTGTGACATTTGATTCCTTCTCCCTGTGACATTTTATTCCCTCTCCCTGTGACATTTTATTCCCTTCTCCCAGTGACATTTTATTCCCTTCTCCCAGTGACATTTCATTCCCTCTCCCTGTGACATTTTATTCCCTCTTCTTGTGACATTTTATTCCCTCTCCCTGTGACATTTGATTCCTTCTCCCTGTGACATTTTATTCCCTTCTCCCTTTGACATTTTCTTCCCTTCTCCATGTGACATTTTATTCCCTCTCCCTGTGACATTTGATTCCTTCACCCTGTGACATTTTATTCCCTCTCTCTGTGACATTTTATTCCCTTCTCCATGTGACATTTTATTCCCTCTCCCTGTGACATTTTATTCCCTTCTCCCTGTGACATTTTATTCCCTCTCCCTGTGACATTTTATTCCCTCTCTCTGTGACATTTTATTCCCTTCTCCATGTGACATTTTATTCCCTCTCCCTGTGACATTTTATTCCCTTCTCCATGTGAAATTTTATTCCCTCTCCCTGTGACATTTTATTCCCTTCTCCATGTGACATTTTATTCCCTCTCCCTGTGACATTTTATTCCCTCTCCCTGTGACTTTTTATTCCCTCTCCCTGTGACATTTGATTACTTAACCCTGTGACATTTTATTCCCTCTCCCTGTGACATTTTATTCCCTTCTCCATGTGACATTTCATTCCTTCTCCCTGTGACATTTGATGCCCTCTCCCTGTGATTTTTAATTCCCTTCTCCCTGTGTCATTTTATTCCCTCTTCCTGTGACATTTTATTCCCTCTCCCTGTGACATTTTATTCCCTCTCCCTGTGACCTTTTATTCCCTTCTCCCTGTGACATTTTATTCCTTCACCCTGTGACATTTTATTCCCAACTCCCTGTGACATTTAATTCCCTCTTCCTGTGACATTTGATTCCTTCACCCTGTGACATTTTATTCCCTCTCCCTGTGACATTTTATTCCCTTCTCCATGTGACATTTCATTCCTTCTCCCTGTGACATTTGATTCCCTCTCCCTGTGACATTTTATTCGCCTTTCCCTGTGACATTATATTCCCTTCTAACTGTGACATTTTTTCCTTTCTCCCTGTGACATTTTATTCCCTTCTCCCTATGACATTTTATTCGCACTCTCTGTGACATTTCATTCCCTTCTCCCTGTGACATTTTATTCCTTCTCCCTGTGACTTTTTATTCACTTTTCCCTGTGACATTTTCTTCCCTCTCCCTGTGATTTTTTATTCCCTCTCCCTGTGACATTTCATTCCCTCCCACTTTGACATTTCATTCTCTTCTCCCTGTGACATTTTATTCCTTCTCCCTGTGACATTTTATTCCCTTCTCCATGTGACATTTTATTCCCTCTCCCTGTGATTTTTTATTCCCTCTCCCTGTGACATTTCATTCCCTCCCACTTTGACATTTCTTTCCCTTCTCCCTGTGACATTTTAATCCCTCTCCCTGTGACATTTTATTCCCTTCTCCATGTGACATTTTATTCCCTCTCCCTGTGACATTTCATTCCTTCTCCCTGTGATATTTTATTTCCTTCTCTCTGTGTAATTTTATTCCCTCTCCCTTTGACATTTTATTCCCTCCTCCTAGTGACATTTTATTCCCTTCTCCCTGTGATCTTTTATTCCCTTCTCCCTGTGACATTTTATTTCTTCAACCTGTGACATTTTATTCCCTCTCCCTGTGACATTTAATTCCCTCTCCCTGTGATATTTGATTCCTTCACCCTGTGACATTTTATTCCCTCTCCCTGTGACATTTTATTCCCTTCTCCATGTGACATTTCATTCCCTTCTCCCTGTGACATTTTATTCCTTCACCCTGTGACATTTCATTCCCTCTCCCTGTGACATTTTATTCCTTCACCCTGTGACATTTTATTCCCTCTCCCTGTGACATTTAATTCCTTCACCCTGTGACATTTAATTCCCTTCTCCCTGTGACATTTTATTCCCTTCTCCCAGTGACATTTTATTCGCCTTTCCCTGTGACATTATATTCCCTTCTCACTGTGACATTTTTTCCTTTCTCCCTGTGACATTTTATTCCCTTCTCCCTGTGACATTTTATTCATTCTCCCTGTGACATTTCATTCGCTCCCCCTGTGATATTTCATTCCCTCCCCTGAGACATTTCTTTCCCTTCTCCCTGTGACATTTCATTCCCTCTCCCTGTGACATTTTATTCCCTTCTCCATGTGACATTTTATTCCATCTTCCTCTGATATTTTATTCCCTTCTCCCTGTGACATTTCATTCCCTTCTCCCTGTGACTTTTTATTCACTCTCCCTGTGACATTTCATTCCCTCCCCCAGAGACATTTCTTTCCCTTCTCCCTGTGACATTTTATTCCCTCTACCTGTCACATTTTATTGCTCTCCTGTGATTTTTTATTCCCTCTCCCTGTGAAATTTTATTCCTTTTCCCTGTGATATTTTATTTCCTTCTCCCTGTGACATTTTATTCCCTTCTCACTGTGACATTTCATTCTCTCTCCCTGTGACATTTTATTCCTTCACCATGTGACATTTTATTCCCTCTCCCTGTGACTTTTGATTCCTTCACCCTGTGACATTTCATTCCCTTTCCCTGTGACATTTTATTCCCTCTTCCTGTGAAATTTTATTCCCTCTCCCTGTGACATTTGATTCGCTTCTCCCTGTGACCTTTTATTCCCTTCTCCCTGTGACATTTTATTCCTTCACCCTGTGACATTTTATTCCCTCTCCCTGTGACATTTGATTCCTTCACCCTGTGACATTTGATTCCCTCTCCCTGTGACATTTGATTCCTTCACCCTGTGACATTTGATTCCCTCTCCCTGTGACATTTAATTCCCTTCTCCCTGTGACATTTAATTCCCTTCTCCCAGTGACATTTTATTCGCCTTTCCCTGTGACATTATATTCCCTACTCACTGTGACATTTTTTCCTTTCTCCCTGTGACATTTTATTCCCTTCTCCCTATGACATTTTATTCCCACTCTCTGTGACATTTTATTCCCTTCTCCCTGTGACATTTTATTCCTTCTCCCTGTGACTTTTTATTCCCTTCTCCCTGTGACATTTTCTTCCCTCTCCCTGTGATTTTTTATTCCCTCTCCCTGTGACATTTCAATCCCTCCCACTTTGACATTTCATTCTCTTCTCCCTGTGACATTTTATTCATTCTCCCTGTGACATTTCATTCGCTCCCCCTGTGATATTTCATTCCCTCCCCTGAGACATTTCTTTCCCTTCTCCCTGTGACATTTCATTCCCTCTCCCTGTGACATTTTATTCCCTTCTCCCTGTGACATTTCATTCCCTCTCCCTGTGACTTTTTATTCACTCTCCCTGTGACATTTCATTCCCTCCCCCAGAGACATTTCTTTCCCTTCTCCCTGTGACATTTTATTCCCTCTACCTGTCACATTTTATTGCTCTCCTGTGATTTTTTATTCCCTCTCCCTGTGAAATTTTATTCCTTTTCCCTGTGATATTTTATTTCCTTCTCCCTGTGACATTTTATTCCCTTCTCCCTGTGACATTTCATTCCCTCTCCCTGTGACATTTTATTCCTTCACCCTGTGACATTTTATTCCCTCTCCCTGTGATTTTTAATTCCCTTCTCCCTCTGACATTTTATTCCCTCTCCCTGTGACATTTTATTCCTTCTCCATGTGACATTTCATTCCCTTTCCCTGTGACATTTTATTCCCTCTTCCTGTGACATTTTATTCCCTCTCCCTGTGACATTTGATTCGCTTCTCCCTGTGACCTTTTATTCCCTTCTCCCTGTGACATTTTATTCCTTCACCCTGTGACATTTTATTCCCTCTCCCTGTGACATTTTATTCCCTTCTCCCTGTGACATTTAATTCCCTCTCCCTGTGACATTTGATTCCTTCACCCTGTGACATTTTATTCCCTCTCCCTGTGACATTATATTCCCTTCTCACTGTGACATTTTTTCCTTTCTCCCTGTGACATTTTATTCCCTTCTCCCTATGACATTTTATTCCCACTCTCTGTGACATTTCATTCCCTTCTCCCTGTGACATTTTATTCCCTTCTCCCTGTGACATTTTATTCCTTCTCCCTGTGACATTTTATTCCTTCTCCCTGTGACTTTTTATTCCCTTTTCCCTGTGACATTTTCTTCCCTCTCCCTGTGATTTTTTATTCCCTCTCCCTGTGACATTTCATTCCCTTCCACTTTGACATTTCATTCTCTTCTCCCTGTGACATTTCATTCGCTCCCCCTGTGACATTTCATTCCCTCCCCTGAGACATTTCTTTCCCTTCACCCTGTGACATTTCATTCCCTCTCCCTGTGACATTTTATTCCCTTCTCCATGTGACATTTTATTCCCTCTTCCTCTGACAATTTATTCCCTTCTCCCTGTGAAATTTCATTCCCTTCTCCCTGTGACATTTCTTTCCCTTCTCCCTGTGACATTTTAATCCCTCTCCCTGTGACATTTTATTCCCTTCTCCATGTGACATTTTATTCCCTCTCCCTGTGACATTTCAATCCTTCTCCCTGTGATATTTTATTTCCTTCTCTCTGTATAATTTTATTCCCTCTCCCTGTGACATTTTATTCCCTTCTCCCTGTGACATTTTATTCCCTCTCCCTGTGACATTTTATTCCTTCTTCCTGTGACGTTTTATTCCCTTCTCCCTGTGACATTTCATTCCCTTCTCCCTGTGACATTTCATTCCCTCTCCCTGTGACATTTTATTCCCTCTTCCTGTGACGTTTTATTCCCTTCTCCCTGTGACATTTCATTCCCTCTCCCTGTGACGTTTTATTCCCTCTTCCTGTGACATTTTATTCCCTTCTCCCTGTGACATTTCATTCCCTCTCCCTGTGACATTTCATTCCCTCCCATTTTGACATTTAATTCTCTATCCCCATCACATTTAATTCCCTCTCGCTGTGAAATTTTATTCCCTCTTCCTGTGATATTTTATTTCCTTCTCCCTGTGACATTTTATTCCCTCTCCCTGTGACATTTGATTCCTTCACCCTGTGACATTTTATTCCCTCTTCCTGTGATATTTTATTTCCTTCTCCCTGTGACCTTTTATTCCCTTCTCCCTGTGACATTTTATTCCTTCACCCTGTGACATTTTATTCCCTCTCCCTGTGACATTTTATTCCCTTCTCCCTGTGACATTTTATTCCCTTCTCCCTGTGACATTTTATTCCCTCTCCCTGTGACATTTTGTTCCCTTCTCCCTGTGACATTTTATTCCCTTTTCCCAGTGACATTTTATTCGCCTTTCCCTGTGACATTATATTCCCTTCTCACTGTTACATTTTTTCCTTTCTCCCTGTGACATTTCATTCCCTTCTGCCTGTGACATTTTATTCCCTTCTCCCTGTGACATTTTATTCCTTCTCCCTGTGACTTTTTATTCCCTTTTCCCTGTGACATTTTCTTCCCTCTCCCTGTCATTTTTTATTCCCTCTCCCTGTGACATTTCATTCCCTCCCACTTTGACATTTCATTCTCTTCTCCCTGTGACATTTTATTCCTTCTCCCTGTGACATTTCATTCCCTCCCACTTTGACATTTCATTCCCTTCACCCTGTGACATTTCATTCCCTCTCCCTGTGACATTTTATTCCCTTCTCCATGTGACATTTTATTCCCTCTTCCTCTGACAATTTATTCCCTTCTCCCTGTGACATTTCATTCCCTTCTCCCTGTGACATTTAATTCCCTCTCCCTGTGACATTTTATTCCCTCTCCCTGTGACATTTCATTTCCTGCCCCAGAGACATTTCTTTCCCTTCTCCCTGTCACATTTTAATCCCTCTCCCTGTGATATTTTATTCCCTTCTCCATGTGACATTTTATTCCCTCTCCCTGTGACATATCATTCCTTCTCCCTGTGATATTTTATTTCCTTCTCTCTGTATAATTTTATTCCCTCTCCCTTTGACATTTTATTCCCTTCTCCTAGTGACATTTCTTTCCCTTCTCCCTGTGACATTTGATTCGCTCTCCCTGTGACATCTTATTCCCTTCTCCCTGTGACATTTTATTCCCTTCTCCCTGTGACATTTCATTCCCTCTCCCTGTGACATTTTATTCCCTCTTCCTGTGACGTTTTATTCCCTTCTCCCTGTGACATTTCATTCCCTTCTCCCTGTGACATTTCATTCCCTCTCCCTGTGACATTTTATTCCCTCTTCCTCTGACATTTTATTCCCTTCTCCCTATGACATTTCATTCCCTTCTCCCTGTGACATTTCATTCCCTCTCCCTGTGAAGTTTTATTCCCTCTTCCTGTGACATTTTATTCCCTTCTCCATGTGACATTTCATTCCCTCTCCCTGTGACATTTCAATCCCTCCCATTTTGACATTTAATTCTCTATCCCCGTGACATTTAATTCCCTCTCGCTGTGAAATTTTATTCCCTCTTCCTCTGACATTTTATTCCCTTCTCCCAATGACATTTCATTCCCTTCTCCCTGTGACATTTCATTCCCTCTCCCTGTGAGGTTTTATTCCCTCTTCCTGTGACATTTTATTCCCTTCTCCCTGTGACATTTCATTCCCTCTCCCTGTGACATTTCATTCCCTCCCATTTTGACATTTAATTCTCTATCCCCGTGACATTTAATTCCCTCTCGCTGTGAAATTTTATTCCCTCTTCCTGTGATTTTTTTTCCTTCTCTCTTTGACATTTTATTCCCTCTCCCTGTGACATTTTATTCCTTCACCCTGTGACATTTTATTCCCTCTCCCTGTGAAATTTTATTCCCTTCTCCATGTGACATTTCATTCCTACTCCCTGTGACATTTGATGCCCTCTCCCTGTGATTTTTAATTCCCTTCTCCCTGTGACATTTTATTCCCTTCTCCCTGTGACATTTTATTCCCTTCTCCCTTTGACATTTTCTTCCCTTCTCCATGTGACATTTTATTCCCTCTCCCTGTGACATTTGATTCCTTCACCCTGTGACATTTTATTCCCTCTCTCTGTGACATTTTATTCCCTTCTCCATGTGACATTTTATTCCCTTCTCCATGTGACATTTTATTCCCTCTCCCTGTGACATTTTATTCCCTCTCCCTGTGACTTTTTATTCCCTCTCCCTGTGACATTTGATTACTTAACCCTGTGACATTTTATTCCCTCTCCCTGTGACATTTTATTCCCTTCTCCATGTGACATTTCATTCCTTCTCCCTGTGACATTTGATGCCCTCTCCCTGTGATTTTTAATTCCCTTCTCCCTGTGACATTTTATTCCCTCTTCCTGTGACATTTTATTCCCTCTCCCTGTGACATTTGATTCGCTTCTCCCTGTGACCTTTTATTCCCTTCTCCCTGTGACATTTTATTCCTTCACCCTGTGACATTTTATTCCCTCTCCCTGTGACATTTTATTCCCTTCTCCCTGTGACATTTAATTCCCTCTTCCTGTGACATTTGATTCCTTCACCCTGTGACATTTTATTCCCTCTCCCTGTGACATTTTATTCCCTTCTCCATGTGACATTTCATTCCTTCTCCCTGTGACATTTGATTCCCTCTCCCTGTGACATTTAATTCCCTTCTCCCTGTGACATTTTATTCGCCTTTCCCTGTGACATTATATTCCCTTCTCACTGTGACATTTTTTCCTTTCTCCCTGTGACATTTTATTCCCTTCTCCCTATGACATTTTATTCGCACTCTCTGTGACATTTCATTCCCTTCTCCCTGTGACATTTTATTCCCTTCTCCCTGTGACATTTTATTCCTTCTCCCTGTGACTTTTTATTCACTTTTCCCTGTGACATTTTCTTCCCTCTCCCTGTGATTTTTTATTCCCTCTCCCTGTGACATTTCATTCCCTCCCACTTTGACATTTCATTCTCTTCTCCCTGTGACATTTTATTCCTTCTCCCTGTGACATTTCATTCCCTCCCCTGAGACATTTCTTTCCCTTCACCCTGTGACATTTTATTCCCTCTCCCTGTGACATTTCATTCACTCCCCCAGAGACATTTCTTTCCCTTCTCCCTGTGACATTTTAATCCCTCTCCCTGTGACATTTTATTCCCTTCTCCATGTGACATTTTATTCCCTCTCCCTGTGACATTTCATTCCTTCTCCCTGTGATATTTTATTTCCTTCTCTCTGTGTAATTTTATTCCCTCTCCCTTTGACATTTTATTCCCTCCTCCTAGTGACATTTTATTCCCTTCTCCCTGTGATCTTTTATTCCCTTCTCCCTGTGACATTTTATTTCTTCAACCTGTGACATTTTATTCCCTCTCCCTGTGACATTTTATTCCCTTCTCCCTGTGACATTTAATTCCCTCTCCCTGTGATATTTGATTCCTTCACCCTGTGACATTTTATTCCCTCTCCCTGTGACATTTTATTCCCTTCTCCATGTGACATTTCATTCCCTTCTCCCTGTGACATTTCATTCCCTCTCCCTGTGACATTTCATTCCCTCTCCCTGTGACATTTTATTCCTTCACCCTGTGACATTTCATTCCCTCTCCCTGTGACATTTTATTCCTTCACCCTGTGACATTTTATTCCCTCTCCCTGTGACATTTAATTCCTTCACCCTGTGACATTTGATTCCCTCTCCCTGTGACATTGAATTCCCTTCTCCCTGTGATATTTTATTCCCTTCTCCCAGTGACATTTTATTCGCCTTTCCCTGTGACATTATATTCCCTTCTCACTGTGACATTTTTTCCTTTCTCCCTGTGACATTTTATTCTCTTCTCCCTATGACATTTTATTCCCACTCTCTGTTACATTTTATTCCCTTCTCCCTGTGACATTTTCTTCCCTCTCCCTGTGATTTTTTATTCCCTCTCCCTGTGACATTTCATTCCCTCCCACTTTGACATTTCATTCTCTTCTCCCTGTGACATTTTATTCATTCTCCCTGTGACATTTCATTCGCTCCCCCTGTGATATTTCATTCCCTCCCCTGAGACATTTCTTTCCCTTCTCCCTGTGACATTTCATTCCCTCTCCCTGTGACATTTTATTCCCTTCTCCCTGTGACATTTCATTCCCTTCTCCCTGTGACTTTTTATTCACTCTCCCTGTGACATTTCATTCCCTCCCCCAGAGACATTTCTTTCCCTTCTCCCTGTGACATTTTATTCCCTCTACCTGTCACATTTCATTGCTCTCCTGTGATTTTTTATTCCCTCTCCCTGTGAAATTTTATTCCTTTTCCCTGTGATATTTTATTTCCTTCTCCCTGTGACATTTTATTCCCTTCTCCCTGTGACATTTCATTCTCTCTCCCTGTGACATTTTATTCCTTCACCCTGTGACATTTTATTCCCTCTCCCTGTGACTTTTGATTCCTTCACCCTGTGACATTTTATTCCCTCTCCCTGTGACATTTTATTCCCTTCTCCATGTGACATTTCATTCCTTCTCCCTGTGACATTTGATGCCCTCTCCCTGTGATTTTTAATTCCCTTCTCCCTCTGACATTTTATTCCCTCTCCCTGTGACATTTTATTCCTTCTCCATGTGACATTTCATTCCCTTTCCCTGTGACATTTCATTCCCTCCCACTTTGACATTTCATTCTCTTCTCCCTGTGACATTTTATTCCTTCTCCCTGTGACATTTCATTCGCTCCCCCTGTGACATTTCATTCCCTCCCCTGAGACATTTCTTTCCCTTCACCCTGTGACATTTTATTCCCTCTCCCTGTGACATTTCATTCACTCCCCCAGAGACATTTCTTTCCCTTCTCCCTGTGACATTTTAATCCCTCTCCCTGTGACATTTTATTCCCTTCTCCATGTGACATTTTATTCCCTCTCCCTGTGACATTTCATTCCTTCTCCCTGTGATATTTTATTTCCTTCTCTCTGTGTAATTTTATTCCCTCTCCCTTTGACATTTTATTCCCTCCTCCTAGTGACATTTTATTCCCTTCTCCCTGTGATCTTTTATTCCCTTCTCCCTGTGACATTTTATTTCTTCAACCTGTGACATTTTATTCCCTCTCCCTGTGACATTTTATTCCCTTCTCCCTGTGACATTTAATTCCCTCTCCCTGTGATATTTGATTCCTTCACCCTGTGACATTTTATTCCCTCTCCCTGTGACATTTTATTCCCTTCTCCATGTGACATTTCATTCCCTTCTCCCTGTGACATTTCATTCCCTCTCCCTGTGACATTTCATTCCCTCTCCCTGTGACATTTTATTCCTTCACCCTGTGACATTTCATTCCCTCTCCCTGTGACATTTTATTCCTTCACCCTGTGACATTTTATTCCCTCTCCCTGTGACATTTAATTCCTTCACCCTGTGACATTTGATTCCCTCTCCCTGTGACATTGAATTCCCTTCTCCCTGTGACATTTTATTCCCTTCTCCCAGTGACATTTTATTCGCCTTTCCCTGTGACATTATATTCCCTTCTCACTGTGACATTTTTTCCTTTCTCCCTGTGACATTTTATTCCCTTCTCCCTATGACATTTTATTCCCACTCTCTGTGACATTTTATTCCCTTCTCCCTGTGACATTTTATTCCTTCTCCCTGTGAAGTTTTATTCCCTCTTCCTGTGACATTTTATTCCCTTCTCCATGTGACATTTCATTCCCTCTCCCTGTGACATTTCAATCCCTCCCATTTTGACATTTAATTCTCTATCCCCGTGACATTTAATTCCCTCTCGCTGTGAAATTTTATTCCCTCTTCCTCTGACATTTTATTCCCTTCTCCCAATGACATTTCATTCCCTTCTCCCTGTGACATTTCATTCCCTCTCCCTGTGAGGTTTTATTCCCTCTTCCTGTGACATTTTATTCCCTTCTCCCTGTGACATTTCATTCCCTCTCCCTGTGACATTTCATTCCCTCCCATTTTGACATTTAATTCTCTATCCCCGTGACATTTAATTCCCTCTCGCTGTGAAATTTTATTCCCTCTTCCTGTGATTTTTTTTCCTTCTCTCTTTGACATTTTATTCCCTCTCCCTGTGACATTTTATTCCTTCACCCTGTGACATTTTATTCCCTCTCCCTGTGAAATTTTATTCCCTTCTCCATGTGACATTTCATTCCTACTCCCTGTGACATTTGATGCCCTCTCCCTGTGATTTTTAATTCCCTTCTCCCTGTGACATTTTATTCCCTTCTCCCTGTGACATTTTATTCCCTTCTCCCTTTGACATTTTCTTCCCTTCTCCATGTGACATTTTATTCCCTCTCCCTGTGACATTTGATTCCTTCACCCTGTGACATTTTATTCCCTCTCTCTGTGACATTTTATTCCCTTCTCCATGTGACATTTTATTCCCTTCTCCATGTGACATTTTATTCCCTCTCCCTGTGACATTTTATTCCCTCTCCCTGTGACTTTTTATTCCCTCTCCCTGTGACATTTGATTACTTAACCCTGTGTCATTTTATTCCCTCTCCCTGTGACATTTTATTCCCTTCTCCATGTGACATTTCATTCCTTCTCCCTGTGACATTTGATGCCCTCTCCCTGTGATTTTTAATTCCCTTCTCCCTGTGACATTTTATTCCCTCTTCCTGTGACATTTTATTCCCTCTCCCTGTGACATTTTATTTCTTCAACCTGTGACATTTTATTCCCTCTCCCTGTGACATTTTATTCCCTTCTCCCTGTGACATTTAATTCCCTCTCCCTGTGACATTTTATTCCCTTCTCCATGTGACATTTCATTCCCTTCTCCCTGTGACATTTCATTCCCTCTCCCTGTGACATTTCATTCCCTCTCCCTGTGACATTTTATTCCTTCACCCTGTGACATTTCATTCCCTCTCCCTGTGACATTTTATTCCTTCACCCTGTGACATTTTATTCCCTCTCCCTGTGACATTTAATTCCTTCACCCTGTGACATTTGATTCCCTCTCCCTGTGACATTGAATTCCCTTCTCCCTGTGATATTTTATTCCCTTCTCCCAGTGACATTTTATTCGCCTTTCCCTGTGACATTATATTCCCTTCTCACTGTGACATTTTTTCCTTTCTCCCTGTGACATTTTATTCCCTTCTCCCTATGACATTTTATTCCCACTCTCTGTTACATTTTATTCCCTTCTCCCTGTGACATTTTCTTCCCTCTCCCTGTGATTTTTTATTCCCTCTCCCTGTGACATTTCATTCCCTCCCACTTTGACATTTCATTCTCTTCTCCCTGTGACATTTTATTCATTCTCCCTGTGACATTTCATTCGCTCCCCCTGTGATATTTCATTCCCTCCCCTGAGACATTTCTTTCCCTTCTCCCTGTGACATTTCATTCCCTCTCCCTGTGACATTTTATTCCCTTCTCCCTGTGACATTTCATTCCCTTCTCCCTGTGACTTTTTATTCACTCTCCCTGTGACATTTCATTCCCTCCCCCAGAGACATTTCTTTCCCTTCTCCCTGTGACATTTTATTCCCTCTACCTGTCACATTTTATTGCTCTCCTGTGATTTTTTATTCCCTCTCCCTGTGAAATTTTATTCCTTTTCCCTGTGATATTTTATTTCCTTCTCCCTGTGACATTTTATTCCCTTCTCCCTGTGACATTTCATTCTCTCTCCCTGTGACATTTTATTCCTTCACCCTGTGACATTTTATTCCCTCTCCCTGTGACTTTTGATTCCTTCACCCTGTGACATTTTATTCCCTCTCCCTGTGACATTTTATTCCCTTCTCCATGTGACATTTCATTCCTTCTCCCTGTGACATTTGATGCCCTCTCCCTGTGATTTTTAATTCCCTTCTCCCTCTGACATTTTATTCCCTCTCCCTGTGACATTTTATTCCTTCTCCATGTGACATTTCATTCCCTTTCCCTGTGACATTTCATTCCCTCCCACTTTGACATTTCATTCTCTTCTCCCTGTGACATTTTATTCCTTCTCCCTGTGACATTTCATTCGCTCCCCCTGTGACATTTCATTCCCTCCCCTGAGACATTTCTTTCCCTTCACCCTGTGACATTTTATTCCCTCTCCCTGTGACATTTCATTCACTCCCCCAGAGACATTTCTTTCCCTTCTCCCTGTGACATTTTAATCCCTCTCCCTGTGACATTTTATTCCCTTCTCCATGTGACATTTTATTCCCTCTCCCTGTGACATTTCATTCCTTCTCCCTGTGATATTTTATTTCCTTCTCTCTGTGTAATTTTATTCCCTCTCCCTTTGACATTTTATTCCCTCCTCCTAGTGACATTTTATTCCCTTCTCCCTGTGATCTTTTATTCCCTTCTCCCTGTGACATTTTATTTCTTCAACCTGTGACATTTTATTCCCTCTCCCTGTGACATTTTATTCCCTTCTCCCTGTGACATTTAATTCCCTCTCCCTGTGATATTTGATTCCTTCACCCTGTGACATTTTATTCCCTCTCCCTGTGACATTTTATTCCCTTCTCCATGTGACATTTCATTCCCTTCTCCCTGTGACATTTCATTCCCTCTCCCTGTGACATTTCATTCCCTCTCCCTGTGACATTTTATTCCTTCACCCTGTGACATTTCATTCCCTCTCCCTGTGACATTTTATTCCTTCACCCTGTGACATTTTATTCCCTCTCCCTGTGACATTTAATTCCTTCACCCTGTGACATTTGATTCCCTCTCCCTGTGACATTGAATTCCCTTCTCCCTGTGACATTTTATTCCCTTCTCCCAGTGACATTTTATTCGCCTTTCCCTGTGACATTATATTCCCTTCTCACTGTGACATTTTTTCCTTTCTCCCTGTGACATTTTATTCCCTTCTCCCTATGACATTTTATTCCCACTCTCTGTGACATTTTATTCCCTTCTCCCTGTGACATTTTATTCCTTCTCCCTGTGACTTTTTATTCCCTTCTCCCTGTGACATTTTCTTCCCTCTCCCTGTGATTTTTTATTCCCTCTCCCTGTGACATTTCATTCCCTCCCACTTTGACATTTCATTCTCTTCTCTCTGTGACATTTTATTCATTCTCCCTGTGACATTTTATTCATTCTCCCTGTGATATTTCATTCCCTCCCCTGAGACATTTCTTTCCCTTCTCCCTGTGACATTTCATTCCCTCTCCCTGTGACATTTTATTCCCTTCTCCCTGTGACATTTCATTCCCTTCTCCCTGTGACTTTTTATTCACTCTCCCTGTGACATTTCATTCCCTCCCCCAGAGACATTTCTTTCCCTTCTCCCTGTGACATTTTATTCCCTCTACCTGTCACATTTTATTGCTCTCCTGTGATTTTTTATTCCCTCTCCCTGTGAAATTTTATTCCTTTTCCCTGTGATATTTTATTTCCTTCTCCCTGTGACATTTTATTCCCTTCTCCCTGTGACATTTCATTCTCTCTCCCTGTGACATTTTATTCCTTCACCCTGTGACATTTTATTCCCTCTCCCTGTGACTTTTGATTCCTTCACCCTGTGACATTTTATTCCCTCTCCCTGTGACATTTTATTCCCTTCTCCATGTGACATTTCATTCCTTCTCCCTGTGACATTTGATGCCCTCTCCCTGTGATTTTTAATTCCCTTCTCCCTCTGACATTTTATTCCCTCTCCCTGTGACATTTTATTCCTTCTCCATGTGACATTTCATTCCCTTTCCCTGTGACATTTTATTCCCTCTTCCTGTGACATTTTATTCCCTCTCCCTGTGACATTTGATTCGCTTCTCCCTGTGACCTTTTATTCCCTTCTCCCTGTGACATTTTATTCCTTCACCCTGTGACATTTTATTCCCTCTCCCTGTGACATTTTATTCCCTTCTCCCTGTGACATTTTTTTCCCTCTCCCTGTGACATTTGATTCCTTCACCCTGTGACATTTTATTCCCTCTCCCTGTGACATTTTATTCCCTTCTCCCTGTGACATTTCATTCCTTCTCCCTGTGACATTTGATTCCCTTCTCCATGTGACATTTCATTCCTTCTCCCTGTGACATTTGATTCCCTCTCCCTGTGACATTTAATTCCCTTCTCCCTGTGACATTTTGTTCCCTTATCCCAGTGACATTTTATTCGCCTTTCCCTGTGACATTATATTCCCTTCTCACTGTGACATTTTTTCCTTTCTCCCTGTGACATTTTATTCCCTTCTCCCTATGACATTTTATTCCCACTCTCTGTGACATTTCATTCCCTTCTCCCTGTGACATTTTAATCCCTCTCCCTGTGACATTTTATTCCCTTCTCCATGTGACATTTTATTCCCTCTCCCTGTGACATTTCAATCCTTCTCCCTGTGATATTTTATTTCCTTCTCTCTGTATAATTTTATTCCCTCTCCCTGTGACATTTTATTCCCTTCTCCCTGTGACATTTTATTCCCTCTCCCTGTGACATTTTATTCCTTCTTCCTGTGACGTTTTATTCCCTTCTCCCTGTGACATTTCATTCCCTTCTCCCTGTGACATTTCATTCCCTCTCCCTGTGACATTTTATTCCCTCTTCCTGTGACATTTTATTCCCTTCTCCCTGTGACATTTTATTCCCTCTCCCTGTGACGTTTTATTCCCTTCTCCCTGTGACATTTCATTCCCTTCTCCCTGTGACATTTTATTCCCTCTCCCTGTGACATTTCATTCCCTCTCACTGTGACATTTTATTCCCTCTTCCTCTGACATTTTATTCCCTTCTCCCTATGACATTTCATTCCCTTCTCCCTGTGACATTTCATTCCCTCTCCCTGTGACGTTTTATTCCCTCGTCCTGTGACATTTTATTCCCTTCTCCCTGTGACATTTCATTCCCTTCTCCCTGTGACATTTCATTCCCTCTCCCTGTGACATTTCATTCCCTCTCACTGTGACATTTTATTCCCTCTTCCTCTGACATTTTATTCCCTTCTCCCTATGACATTTCATTCCCTTCTCCCTGTGACATTTCATTCCCTCTCCCTGTGACGTTTTATTCCCTCGTCCTGTGACATTTTATTCCCTTCTCCCTGTGACATTTTATTCCCTCTCCCTGTGACATTTGATTCGCTTCTCCCTGTGACCTTTTATTCCCTTCTCCCTGTGACATTTTATTCCTTCACCCTGTGACATTTTATTCCCTCTCCCTGTGACATTTTATTCCCTCTCCCTGTGACATTTGATTCCTTCACCCTGTGACATTTTATTCCCTCTCCCTGTGACATTTTATTCCCTTCTCCATGTGACATTTCATTCCTTCTCCCTGTGACATTTGATTCCCTCTCCCTGTGACATTTTATTCCCTTCTCCCAGTGACATTTTATTCGCCTTTCCCTGTGACATTATATTCCCTTCTCACTGTGACATTTTTTCCTTTCTCCCTGTGACATTTCATTCCCTTCTCCCTGTGACATTTTAATCCCTCTCCCTGTGACATTTTATTCCCTTCTCCATGTGACATTTTATTCCCTCTCCCTGTGACATTTCAATCCTTCTCCCTGTGATATTTTATTTCCTTCTCTCTGTATAATTTTATTCCCTCTCCCTGTGACATTTTATTCCCTTCTCCCTGTGACATTTTATTCCATCTCCCTGTGACATTTTATTCCTTCTTCCTGTGACGTTTTATTCCCTTCTCCCTGTGACATTTCATTCCCTTCTCCCTGTGACATTTCATTCCCTCTCCCTGTGACATTTTATTCCCTCTTCCTGTGACGTTTTATTCCCTTCTCCCTGTGACATTTCATTCCCTTCTCCCTGTGACATTTAATTCCCTCTCCTGTGACATTTCATTCCCTCTCACTGTGACATTTTATTCCCACTTCCTCTGACATTTTATTCCCTTCTCCCTATGACATTTCATTCCCTTCTCCCTGTGACATTTCATTCCCTCTCCCTGTGACGTTTTATTCCCTCGTCCTGTGACATTTTATTCCCTTCTCCCTGTGACATTTCATTCCCTCTCCCTGTGACATTTCATTCCCTCCCATTTTGACATTTAATTCTCTATCCCCGTCACATTTAATTCCATCTCGCTGTGAAATTTTATTCCCTCTTCCTGTGATATTTTATTTCCTTCTCCCTGTGACATTTCATACCCTCTCCCTGTGACATTTTATTCCTTCACCCTGTGACATTTTATTCCCTCTCCCTGTGACATTTGATTCCTTCACCCTGTGACATTTTATTCCCTCTCCCTGTGACATTTTATTCCCTTCTCCCTGTGACATTTAATTCCCTCTCCCTGTGACATTTGATTCCTTCTCCCTGTGACATTTTATTCCCTCTCCCTGTGACATTTTATTCCCTTCTCCATGTGACATTTCATTCCTTCTCCCTGTGACATTTGATTCCCTTCTCCCTGTGACATTTTATTCCCTTTTCCCAGTGACATTTTATTCGCCTTTCCCTGTGACATTATATTCCCTTCTCACTGTGACATTTTTTCCTTTCTCCCTGTGACATTTTATTCCCTTCTCCCTGTGACATTTTATTCCTTCTCCCTGTGACTTTTTATTCCCTTTTCCCTGTGACATTTTCTTCCCTCTCCCTGTCATTTTTTATTCCCTCTCCCTGTGACATTTCATTCCCTCCCACTTTGACATTTCATTCTCTTCTCCCTGTGACATTTTATTCCTTCTCCCTGTGACATTTCATTCGCTCCCCCTGAGACATTTCTTTCCCTTCACCCTGTGACATTTCATTCCCTCTCCCTGTGACATTTTATTCCCTTCTCCATGTGACATTTTATTCCCTCTTCCTCTGACAATTTATTCCCTTCTCACTGTGACATTTCATTCCCTTCTCCCTGTGACATTTAATTCCCTCTCCCTGTGACATTTTATTCCCTCTCCCTGTGACATTTCATTTCCTGCCCCAGAGACATTTCTTTCCCTTCTCCGTGTCACATTTTAATCCCTCTCCCTGTGATATTTTATTCCCTTCTCCATGTGACATTTTATTCCCTCTCCCTGTGACATATCATTCCTTCTCCCTGTGATATTTTATTTCCTTCTCTATGTATAATTTTATTCCCTCTCCCTTTGACATTTTATTCCCTTCTCCTAGTGACATTTCTTTCCCTTCTCCCTGTGACATTTGATTCGCTCTCCCTGTGACATCTTATTCCCTTCTCCCTGTGACATTTTATTCCCTTCTCCCTGTGACATTTCATTCCCTCTCCCTGTGACATTTTATTCCCTCTTCCTGTGACGTTTTATTCCCTTCTCCCTGTGACATTTCATTCCCTTCTCCCTGTGACATTTCATTCCCTCTCCCTGTGACATTTCATTCCATCTTCCTGTGACATTTTATTCCCTCTTCCTCTGACATTTTATTCCCTTCTCCCTATGACATTTCATTCCCTTCTCCCTGTGACATTTCATTCCCTCTCCCTGTGAAGTTTTATTCCCTCTTCCTGTGACGTTTTATTCCCTTCTCCCTGTGACATTTCATTCCCTCTCCCTGTGACATTTCATTCCATCTTCCTGTGACATTTTATTCCCTCTTCCTCTGACATTTTATGCCCTTCTCCCAATGACATTTCATTCCCTTCTCCCTGTGACATTTCATTCCCTCTCCCTGTGAGGTTTTATTCCCTCTCCCTGTGACATTTCATTCCCTCTCCCTGTGACATTTCATTCCCTCCCATTTTGACATTTAATTCTCTATCCCCGTGACATTTAATTCCCTCTCGCTGTGAAATTTTATTCCCTCTTCCTGTGACTTTTTATTCCCTTCTCCCTGTGACATTTTATTCCCTCTCCCTGTGATTTTTTATTCACTCTGCCTGTGAAATTTAATTCCTTCTCCCTGTGATTTTTTTTCCTTCTCTCTTTGACATTTTATTCCCTCTCCCTGTGACATTTTATTCCTTCACCCTGTGACATTTTATTCCCTCTCCCTGTGAAATATTATTCCCTTCTCCATGTGACATTTCATTCCTACTCCCTGTGACATTTGATGCCCTCTCCCTGTGATTTTTAATTCCCTTCTCCCTGTGACATTTTATTCCCTTCTCCCAGTGACATTTTATTCCTTCTCCATGTGACATTTTATTCCCTTCTCCCTGTGACATTTTATTCCCTCTCCCTGTGACATTTCATTCCCTTCTCCCTGTGACATTTTATTCCCTTCTCCCTTTGACATTTTCTTCCCTTCTCCATGTGACATTTTATTCCCTCTCCCTGTGACATTTGATTCCTTCACCCTGTGACATTTTATTCCCTCTCTCTGTGACATTTTATTCCCTTCTCCATGTGACATTTTATTACCTTCTCCATGTGACATTTTATTCCCTCTCCCTGTGACATTTTATTCCCTCTCCCTGTGACTTTTTATTCCCTCTCCCTGTGACATTTGATTCCTTAACCCTGTGACATTTTATTCCCTCTCCCTGTGACATTTTATTGCCTTCTCCATGTGACATTTCATTCCTTCTCCCTGTGACATTTGATGCCCTCTCCCTGTGATTTTTAATTCCCTTCTCCATGTGACATTTTATTCCCTTCTCCATGTGACATTTTATTCCCTCTCCCTGTGACATTTTATTCCCTCTCCCTGTGACTTTTTATTCCCTCTCCCTGTGACATTTGATTACTTAACCCTGTGACATTTTATTCCCTCTCCCTGTGACATTTTATTCCCTCTTCCTGTGACATTTTATTCCCTCTCCCTGTGACATTTGATTCGCTTCTCCCTGTGACCTTTTATTCCCTTCTCCCTGTGACATTTTATTCCTTCACCCTGTGACATTTTATTCCCTCTCCCTGTGACATTTTATTCCCTTCTCCCTGTGACATTTAATTCCCTCTTCCTGTGACATTTGATTCCTTCACCCTGTGACATTTTATTCCCTCTCCCTGTGACATTTTATTCCCTTCTCCATGTGACATTTCATTCCTTCTCCCTGTGACATTTGATTCCCTCTCCCTGTGACATTTAATTCCCTTCTCCCTGTGACATTTTATTCGCACTCTCTGTGACATTTCATTCCCTTCTCCCTATGACATTTTATTCGCACTCTCTGTGACATTTCATTCCCTTCTCCCTGTGACATTTTATTCCTTCTCCCTGTGACTTTTTATTCACTTTTCCCTGTGACATTTTCTTCCCTCTCCCTGTGATTTTTTATTCCCTCTCCCTGTGACATTTCATTCCCTCCCACTTTGACATTTCATTCTCTTCTCCCTGTGACATTTTATTCCTTCTCCCTGTGACATTTCATTCGCTCCCCCTGTGACATTTCTTTCCCTTCACCCTGTGACATTTTATTCCCTCTCCCTGTGACATTTCATTCACTCCCCCAGAGACATTTCTTTCCCTTCTCACTGTGACATTTTAATCCCTCTCCCTGTGACATTTTATTCCCTTCTCCATGTGACATTTTATTCCCTCTCCCTGTGACATTTCATTCCTTCTCCCTGTGATATTTTATTTCCTTCTCTCTGTGTAATTTTATTCCCTCTCCCTTTGACATTTTATTCCCTCCTCCTAGTGACATTTTATTCCCTTCTCCCTGTGATCTTTTATTCCCTTCTCCCTGTGACATTTTATTTCTTCAACCTGTGACATTATATTCCCTCTCCCTGTGACATTTTATTCCCTTCTCCCTGTGACATTTAATTCCCTCTCCCTGTGATATTTGATTCCTTCACCCTGTGACATTTGATTCCCTCTCCCTGTGACATTTTATTCCCTCTCCCTGTGACATTTTATTCCCTTCTCCATGTGACATTTCATTCCCTTCTCACTGTGAGATTTCATTCCCTCTCCCTGTGACATTTCATTCCCTCTCCCTGTGACATTTTATTCCTTCACCCTGTGACATTTCATTCCCTCTCCCTGTGACATTTTATTCCTTCACCCTGTGACATTTTATTCCCTCTCCCTGTGACATTTGATTCCTTCACCCTGTGACATTTGATTCCCTCTCCCTGTGACATTTAATTCCCTTCTCCCTGTGACATTTTATTCCCTTCTCCCAGTGACATTTTATTCGCCTTTCCCTGTGACATTATATTCCCTTCTCACTGTGACATTTTTTCCTTTCTCCCTGTGACATTTTATTCCCTTCTCCCTGTGACATTTTATTCCTTCTCCCTGTGACATTTTATTCATTCTCCCTGTGACATTTCATTCGCTCCCCCTGTGATATTTCATTCCCTCCCCTGAGACATTTCTTTCCCTTCTCCCTGTGACATTTCATTCCCTCTCCCTGTGACATTTTATTCCCTCTCCCTGTGACATTTGATTCGCTTCTCCCTGTGACCTTTTATTCCCTTCTCCCTGTGACATTTTATTCCTTCACCCTGTGACATTTTATTCCCTCTCCCTGTGACATTTTATTCCCTTCTCCCTGTGACATTTTTTTCCCTCTCCCTGTGACATTTGATTCCTTCACCCTGTGACATTTTATTCCCTCTCCCTGTGACATTTTATTCCCTTCTCCCTGTGACATTTCATTCCTTCTCCCTGTGACATTTGATTCCCTTCTCCATGTGACATTTCATTCCTTCTCCCTGTGACATTTGATTCCCTCTCCCTGTGACATTTAATTCCCTTCTCCCTGTGACATTTTGTTCCCTTATCCCAGTGACATTTTATTCGCCTTTCCCTGTGACATTATATTCCCTTCTCACTGTGACATTTTTTCCTTTCTCCCTGTGACATTTTATTCCCTTCTCCCTATGACATTTTATTCCCACTCTCTGTGACATTTCATTCCCTTCTCCCTGTGACATTTTAATCCCTCTCCCTGTGACATTTTATTCCCTTCTCCATGTGACATTTTATTCCCTCTCCCTGTGACATTTCAATCCTTCTCCCTGTGATATTTTATTTCCTTCTCTCTGTATAATTTTATTCCCTCTCCCTGTGACATTTTATTCCCTTCTCCCTGTGACATTTTATTCCCTCTCCCTGTGACATTTTATTCCTTCTTCCTGTGACGTTTTATTCCCTTCTCCCTGTGACATTTCATTCCCTTCTCCCTGTGACATTTCATTCCCTCTCCCTGTGACATTTTATTCCCTCTTCCTGTGACATTTTATTCCCTTCTCCCTGTGACATTTTATTCCCTCTCCCTGTGACGTTTTATTCCCTTCTCCCTGTGACATTTCATTCCCTTCTCCCTGTGACATTTTATTCCCTCTCCCTGTGACATTTCATTCCCTCTCACTGTGACATTTTATTCCCTCTTCCTCTGACATTTTATTCCCTTCTCCCTATGACATTTCATTCCCTTCTCCCTGTGACATTTCATTCCCTCTCCCTGTGACGTTTTATTCCCTCGTCCTGTGACATTTTATTCCCTTCTCCCTGTGACATTTCATTCCCTTCTCCCTGTGACATTTCATTCCCTCTCCCTGTGACATTTCATTCCCTCTCACTGTGACATTTTATTCCCTCTTCCTCTGACATTTTATTCCCTTCTCCCTATGACATTTCATTCCCTTCTCCCTGTGACATTTCATTCCCTCTCCCTGTGACGTTTTATTCCCTCGTCCTGTGACATTTTATTCCCTTCTCCCTGTGACATTTTATTCCCTCTCCCTGTGACATTTGATTCGCTTCTCCCTGTGACCTTTTATTCCCTTCTCCCTGTGACATTTTATTCCTTCACCCTGTGACATTTTATTCCCTCTCCCTGTGACATTTTATTCCCTTCTCCCTGTGACATTTAATTCCCTCTCCCTGTGACATTTGATTCCTTCACCCTGTGACATTTTATTCCCTCTCCCTGTGACATTTTATTCCCTTCTCCATGTGACATTTCATTCCTTCTCCCTGTGACATTTGATTCCCTCTCCCTGTGACATTTTATTCCCTTCTCCCAGTGACATTTTATTCGCCTTTCCCTGTGACATTATATTCCCTTCTCACTGTGACATTTTTTCCTTTCTCCCTGTGACATTTCATTCCCTTCTCCCTGTGACATTTTAATCCCTCTCCCTGTGACATTTTATTCCCTTCTCCATGTGACATTTTATTCCCTCTCCCTGTGACATTTCAATCCTTCTCCCTGTGATATTTTATTTCCTTCTCTCTGTATAATTTTATTCCCTCTCCCTGTGACATTTTATTCCCTTCTCCCTGTGACATTTTATTCCATCTCCCTGTGACATTTTATTCCTTCTTCCTGTGACGTTTTATTCCCTTCTCCCTGTGACATTTCATTCCCTTCTCCCTGTGACATTTCATTCCCTCTCCCTGTGACATTTTATTCCCTCTTCCTGTGACGTTTTATTCCCTTCTCCCTGTGACATTTCATTCCCTTCTCCCTGTGACATTTAATTCCCTCTCCTGTGACATTTCATTCCCTCTCACTGTGACATTTTATTCCCACTTCCTCTGACATTTTATTCCCTTCTCCCTATGACATTTCATTCCCTTCTCCCTGTGACATTTCATTCCCTCTCCCTGTGACGTTTTATTCCCTCGTCCTGTGACATTTTATTCCCTTCTCCCTGTGACATTTCATTCCCTCTCCCTGTGACATTTCATTCCCTCCCATTTTGACATTTAATTCTCTATCCCCGTCACATTTAATTCCATCTCGCTGTGAAATTTTATTCCCTCTTCCTGTGATATTTTATTTCCTTCTCCCTGTGACATTTCATACCCTCTCCCTGTGACATTTTATTCCTTCACCCTGTGACATTTTATTCCCTCTCCCTGTGACATTTGATTCCTTCACCCTGTGACATTTTATTCCCTCTCCCTGTGACATTTTATTCCCTTCTCCCTGTGACATTTAATTCCCTCTCCCTGTGACATTTGATTCCTTCTCCCTGTGACATTTTATTCCCTCTCCCTGTGACATTTTATTCCCTTCTCCATGTGACATTTCATTCCTTCTCCCTGTGACATTTGATTCCCTTCTCCCTGTGACATTTTATTCCCTTTTCCCAGTGACATTTTATTCGCCTTTCCCTGTGACATTATATTCCCTTCTCACTGTGACATTTTTTCCTTTCTCCCTGTGACATTTTATTCCCTTCTCCCTGTGACATTTTATTCCTTCTCCCTGTGACTTTTTATTCCCTTTTCCCTGTGACATTTTCTTCCCTCTCCCTGTCATTTTTTATTCCCTCTCCCTGTGACATTTCATTCCCTCCCACTTTGACATTTCATTCTCTTCTCCCTGTGACATTTTATTCCTTCTCCCTGTGACATTTCATTCGCTCCCCCTGAGACATTTCTTTCCCTTCACCCTGTGACATTTCATTCCCTCTCCCTGTGACATTTTATTCCCTTCTCCATGTGACATTTTATTCCCTCTTCCTCTGACAATTTATTCCCTTCTCACTGTGACATTTCATTCCCTTCTCCCTGTGACATTTAATTCCCTCTCCCTGTGACATTTTATTCCCTCTCCCTGTGACATTTCATTTCCTGCCCCAGAGACATTTCTTTCCCTTCTCCGTGTCACATTTTAATCCCTCTCCCTGTGATATTTTATTCCCTTCTCCATGTGACATTTTATTCCCTCTCCCTGTGACATATCATTCCTTCTCCCTGTGATATTTTATTTCCTTCTCTATGTATAATTTTATTCCCTCTCCCTTTGACATTTTATTCCCTTCTCCTAGTGACATTTCTTTCCCTTCTCCCTGTGACATTTGATTCGCTCTCCCTGTGACATCTTATTCCCTTCTCCCTGTGACATTTTATTCCCTTCTCCCTGTGACATTTCATTCCCTCTCCCTGTGACATTTTATTCCCTCTTCCTGTGACGTTTTATTCCCTTCTCCCTGTGACATTTCATTCCCTTCTCCCTGTGACATTTCATTCCCTCTCCCTGTGACATTTCATTCCATCTTCCTGTGACATTTTATTCCCTCTTCCTCTGACATTTTATTCCCTTCTCCCTATGACATTTCATTCCCTTCTCCCTGTGACATTTCATTCCCTCTCCCTGTGAAGTTTTATTCCCTCTTCCTGTGACGTTTTATTCCCTTCTCCCTGTGACATTTCATTCCCTCTCCCTGTGACATTTCATTCCATCTTCCTGTGACATTTTATTCCCTCTTCCTCTGACATTTTATGCCCTTCTCCCAATGACATTTCATTCCCTTCTCCCTGTGACATTTCATTCCCTCTCCCTGTGAGGTTTTATTCCCTCTCCCTGTGACATTTCATTCCCTCTCCCTGTGACATTTCATTCCCTCCCATTTTGACATTTAATTCTCTATCCCCGTGACATTTAATTCCCTCTCGCTGTGAAATTTTATTCCCTCTTCCTGTGACTTTTTATTCCCTTCTCCCTGTGACATTTTATTCCCTCTCCCTGTGATTTTTTATTCACTCTGCCTGTGAAATTTAATTCCTTCTCCCTGTGATTTTTTTTCCTTCTCTCTTTGACATTTTATTCCCTCTCCCTGTGACATTTTATTCCTTCACCCTGTGACATTTTATTCCCTCTCCCTGTGAAATATTATTCCCTTCTCCATGTGACATTTCATTCCTACTCCCTGTGACATTTGATGCCCTCTCCCTGTGATTTTTAATTCCCTTCTCCCTGTGACATTTTATTCCCTTCTCCCAGTGACATTTTATTCCTTCTCCATGTGACATTTTATTCCCTTCTCCCTGTGACATTTTATTCCCTCTCCCTGTGACATTTCATTCCCTTCTCCCTGTGACATTTTATTCCCTTCTCCCTTTGACATTTTCTTCCCTTCTCCATGTGACATTTTATTCCCTCTCCCTGTGACATTTGATTCCTTCACCCTGTGACATTTTATTCCCTCTCTCTGTGACATTTTATTCCCTTCTCCATGTGACATTTTATTACCTTCTCCATGTGACATTTTATTCCCTCTCCCTGTGACATTTTATTCCCTCTCCCTGTGACTTTTTATTCCCTCTCCCTGTGACATTTGATTCCTTAACCCTGTGACATTTTATTCCCTCTCCCTGTGACATTTTATTGCCTTCTCCATGTGACATTTCATTCCTTCTCCCTGTGACATTTGATGCCCTCTCCCTGTGATTTTTAATTCCCTTCTCCCTGTGACATTTTATTCCCTTCTCCATGTGACATTTTATTCCCTTCTCCATGTGACATTTTATTCCCTCTCCCTGTGACATTTTATTCCCTCTCCCTGTGACTTTTTATTCCCTCTCCCTGTGACATTTGATTACTTAACCCTGTGACATTTTATTCCCTCTCCCTGTGACATTTTATTCCCTCTTCCTGTGACATTTTATTCCCTCTCCCTGTGACATTTGATTCGCTTCTCCCTGTGACCTTTTATTCCCTTCTCCCTGTGACATTTTATTCCTTCACCCTGTGACATTTTATTCCCTCTCCCTGTGACATTTTATTCCCTTCTCCCTGTGACATTTAATTCCCTCTTCCTGTGACATTTGATTCCTTCACCCTGTGACATTTTATTCCCTCTCCCTGTGACATTTTATTCCCTTCTCCATGTGACATTTCATTCCTTCTCCCTGTGACATTTGATTCCCTCTCCCTGTGACATTTAATTCCCTTCTCCCTGTGACATTTTATTCGCACTCTCTGTGACATTTCATTCCCTTCTCCCTATGACATTTTATTCGCACTCTCTGTGACATTTCATTCCCTTCTCCCTGTGACATTTTATTCCTTCTCCCTGTGACTTTTTATTCACTTTTCCCTGTGACATTTTCTTCCCTCTCCCTGTGATTTTTTATTCCCTCTCCCTGTGACATTTCATTCCCTCCCACTTTGACATTTCATTCTCTTCTCCCTGTGACATTTTATTCCTTCTCCCTGTGACATTTCATTCGCTCCCCCTGTGACATTTCTTTCCCTTCACCCTGTGACATTTTATTCCCTCTCCCTGTGACATTTCATTCACTCCCCCAGAGACATTTCTTTCCCTTCTCACTGTGACATTTTAATCCCTCTCCCTGTGACATTTTATTCCCTTCTCCATGTGACATTTTATTCCCTCTCCCTGTGACATTTCATTCCTTCTCCCTGTGATATTTTATTTCCTTCTCTCTGTGTAATTTTATTCCCTCTCCCTTTGACATTTTATTCCCTCCTCCTAGTGACATTTTATTCCCTTCTCCCTGTGATCTTTTATTCCCTTCTCCCTGTGACATTTTATTTCTTCAACCTGTGACATTATATTCCCTCTCCCTGTGACATTTTATTCCCTTCTCCCTGTGACATTTAATTCCCTCTCCCTGTGATATTTGATTCCTTCACCCTGTGACATTTGATTCCCTCTCCCTGTGACATTTTATTCCCTCTCCCTGTGACATTTTATTCCCTTCTCCATGTGACATTTCATTCCCTTCTCACTGTGAGATTTCATTCCCTCTCCCTGTGACATTTCATTCCCTCTCCCTGTGACATTTTATTCCTTCACCCTGTGACATTTCATTCCCTCTCCCTGTGACATTTTATTCCTTCACCCTGTGACATTTTATTCCCTCTCCCTGTGACATTTGATTCCTTCACCCTGTGACATTTGATTCCCTCTCCCTGTGACATTTAATTCCCTTCTCCCTGTGACATTTTATTCCCTTCTCCCAGTGACATTTTATTCGCCTTTCCCTGTGACATTATATTCCCTTCTCACTGTGACATTTTTTCCTTTCTCCCTGTGACATTTTATTCCCTTCTCCCTGTGACATTTTATTCCTTCTCCCTGTGACTTTTTATTCCCTTCTCCCTGTGACATTTTCTTCCCTCTCCCTGTGATTTTTTATTCCCTCTCCCTGTGACATTTCATTCCCTCCCACTTTGACATTTCATTCTCTTCTCCCTGTGACATTTTATTCATTCTCCCTGTGACATTTCATTCGCTCCCCCTGTGATATTTCATTCCCTCCCCTGAGACATTTCTTTCCCTTCTCCCTGTGACATTTCATTCCCTCTCCCTGTGACATTTTATTCCCTTTTCCATGTGACATTTTATTCCCTCTTCCTCTGATATTTTATTCCCTTCTCCCTGTGACTTTTTATTCACTCTCCCTGTGACATTTCATTCCCTCCCCCAGAGACATTTCTTTCCCTTCTCCCTGTGACATTTTATTCCCTCTACCTGTCACATTTTATTGCTCTCCTGTGATTTTTTATTCCCTCTCCCTGTGAAATTTTATTCCTTTTCCCTGTGATATTTTATTTCCTTCTCCCTGTGACATTTTATTCCCTTCTCCCTGTGACATTTCATTCTCTCTCCCTGTGACATTTTATTCCTTCACCCTGTGACATTTTATTCCCTCTCCCTGTGACTTTTGATTCCTTCACCCTGTGACATTTTATTCCCTCTCCCTGTGACATTTTATTCCCTTCTCCATGTGACATTTCATTCCTTCTCCCTGTGACATTTGATGCCCTCTCCCTGTGATTTTTAATTCCCTTCTCCCTCTGACATTTTATTCCCTCTCCCTGTGACATTTTATTCCTTCTCCATGTGACATTTCATTCCCTTTCCCTGTGACATTTTATTCCCTCTTCCTGTGACATTTTATTCCCTCTCCCTGTGACATTTGATTCGCTTCTCCCTGTGACCTTTTATTCCCTTCTCCCTGTGACATTTTATTCCTTCACCCTGTGACATTTTATTCCCTCTCCCTGTGACATTTGATTCCTTCACCCTGTGACATTTGATTCCCTCTCCCTGTGACATTTAATTCCCTTCTCCCTGTGACATTTCATTCCCTTCTCCCTGTGACTTTTTATTCACTCTCCCTGTGACATTTCATTCCCTCCCCCAGAGACATTTCTTTCCCTTCTCCCTGTGACATTTCATTCCCTCTCCCTGTGACATTTTATTCCCTTCTCCCTGTGACATTTCATTCCCTTCTCCCTGTGACTTTTTATTCACTCTCCCTGTGACATTTCATTCCCTCCCCCAGAGACATTTCTTTCCCTTCTCCCTGTGACATTTTATTCCCTCTACCTGTCACATTTTATTGCTCTCCTGTGATTTTTTATTCCCTCTCCCTGTGAAATTTTATTCCTTTTCCCTGTGATATTTTATTTCCTTCTCCCTGTGACATTTTATTCCCTTCTCCCTGTGACATTTCATTCCCTCTCCCTGTGACATTTTATTCCTTCACCCTGTGACATTTTATTCCCTCTCCCTGTGACATTTGATTCCTTCACCCTGTGACATTTTATTCCCTCTCCCTGTGACATTTTATTCCCTTCTCCATGTGACATTTCATTCCTTCTCCCTGTGACATTTGATGCCCTCTCCCTGTGATTTTTAATTCCCTTCTCCCTCTGACATTTTATTCCCTCTTCCTGTGACATTTTATTCCCTCTCCCTGTGACATTTGATTCGCTTCTCCCTGTGACCTTTTATTCCCTTCTCCCTGTGACATTTTATTCCTTCACCCTGTGACATTTTATTCCCTCTCCCTGTGACATTTGATTCCTTCACCCTGTGACATTTGATTCCCTCTCCCTGTGACATTTAATTCCCTTCTCCCTGTGACATTTTATTCCCTTCTCCCAGTGACATTTTATTTGCCTTTCCCTGTGACATTATATTCCCTTCTCACTGTGACATTTTTTCCTTTCTCCCTGTGACATTTTATTCCCTTCTCCCTATGACATTTTATTCCCACTCTCTGTGACATTTTATTCCCTCTCCCTGTGACATTTCATTCCCTCCCACTTTGACATTTCATTCTCTTCTCCCTGTGACATTTTATTCATTCTCCCTGTGACATTTCATTCGCTCCCCCTGTGATATTTCGTTCCCTCCCCTGAGACATTTCTTTCCCTTCTCCCTGTGACATTTTATTCCCTTCTCCCAGTGACATTTTATTTGCCTTTCCCTGTGACATTATATTCCCTTCTCACTGTGACATTTTTTCCTTTCTCCCTGTGACATTTTATTCCCTTCTCCCTATGACATTTTATTCCCACTCCCTTTGACATTTTATTCCCATCTCCTAGTGACGTTTTATTCCCTTCTACCTGTGACATTTCATTCCCTCCCCCTGTGACATTTTATTCCCTCTCCTTGGGATATGTTATTCCCTTCTCCCTGTGTCATTTCATTTCCTCTCCCCGTGACATTTTATTCCCACTCCCTGTGACATTTTATTCCCTCTCCCTGTGATTTTTTATTCCCTATCCCTGTGAAATTTTATTCCATCTCACTGTAATATTTTATTTCATTCTCCCTGTGACATTTTATTCCCTTCTCCCTGTGACATTTCATTCACTCTCCCTGTGACATTTTATTCCCTTCTCCCTGTGACATTTTATTCCTTCCCCCTGTGACATTTTATTCCTTCCCCCTGTGACATTTTATTCTCTCTCCCTGTGACATTTTATTTCCTTCTCCCTGTGACATTTCATTCCCTCTCCCTGTGACATTTTATTCCCTTCTCCCTGTGACATTTTATTCCCTTCTCCCTGTGACATTTTATTCCCTCTGACTGTGACATTTTATTCCCTTCTCCCTGTGACATTTTCTTCCCTGTCCCTGTGACATTTTATTCCCTCTCCCTGTGACAGTTTATTCCCTTCTCCCTGTGACATTTTATTTCCTTCTCCCTCTGACATTTTATTCCCGCTCCCTGTGACATTTTATTCCCTTCTCCCTCTGACATTTTATTCCCACTCCCTGTGACATTTTATTCCTTCTCCCTGTGACATTTTATTCCCTTCTCCCTGTGACATTTCATTCCCTCTCCTTGTGACATTTCATTCCCTCCCCCTTTGACATTTCATTCCCTCTCCCTGTGACATTTCATTCCCTCCACCTTTGACATTTCATTCCCTTCTGCCTGTGACATTTTATTCCTTCTCCCTGTGACATTTCATTCACTCCCCCTGTGACGTTTCATTCCCTCCACATGAGACATTTCTTTCCCTTCTCACTGTGACATTTATTCGCTTCTACCTGTGACATTTTATGCCCTCTCCCTGTGACATTTTATCCCTTCTCCCTGTGACATTTTATTCCCTCCCCCAGTGAAATTTTATTCCCTCTCCCCGTGTCAATTTATTCCCTCTCCCTGTGAAATTTTATTCCCTCTTCCTTTGACTTTTTATTCCCTTCTCCCTGTGACATTTTATTCCCACTCCCTTTGATTTTTTATTCCCTCTCCCTGTGAAATTTTATTCCTTTTCCCTGTGATATTTTATTTCCTTCTCCCTGTGACATTTCTTTCCCTTCTCCCTGTGACATTTCATTCCCTCTCCCTGTGACATTTTATTCCCTTTTCCATGTGACATTTTATTCCCTCTTCCTCTGATATTTTATTCCCTTCTCCCTGTGACTTTTTATTCACTCTCCCTGTGACATTTCATTCCCTCCCCCAGAGACATTTCTTTCCCTTCTCCCTGTGACATTTTATTCCCTCTACCTGTCACATTTTATTGCTCTCCTGTGATTTTTTATTCCCTCTCCCTGTGAAATTTTATTCCTTTTCCCTGTGATATTTTATTTCCTTCTCCCTGTGACATTTTATTCCCTTCTCCCTGTGACATTTCATTCTCTCTCCCTGTGACATTTTATTCCTTCACCCTGTGACATTTTATTCCCTCTCCCTGTGACTTTTGATTCCTTCACCCTGTGACATTTTATTCCCTCTCCCTGTGACATTTTATTCCCTTCTCCATGTGACATTTCATTCCTTCTCCCTGTGACATTTGATGCCCTCTCCCTGTGATTTTTAATTCCCTTCTCCCTCTGACATTTTATTCCCTCTCCCTGTGACATTTTATTCCTTCTCCATGTGACATTTCATTCCCTTTCCCTGTGACATTTTATTCCCTCTTCCTGTGACATTTTATTCCCTCTCCCTGTGACATTTGATTCGCTTCTCCCTGTGACCTTTTATTCCCTTCTCCCTGTGACATTTTATTCCTTCACCCTGTGACATTTTATTCCCTCTCCCTGTGACATTTGATTCCTTCACCCTGTGACATTTGATTCCCTCTCCCTGTGACATTTAATTCCCTTCTCCCTGTGACATTTCATTCCCTTCTCCCTGTGACTTTTTATTCACTCTCCCTGTGACATTTCATTCCCTCCCCCAGAGACATTTCTTTCCCTTCTCCCTGTGACATTTCATTCCCTCTCCCTGTGACATTTTATTCCCTTCTCCCTGTGACATTTCATTCCCTTCTCCCTGTGACTTTTTATTCACTCTCCCTGTGACATTTCATTCCCTCCCCCAGAGACATTTCTTTCCCTTCTCCCTGTGACATTTTATTCCCTCTACCTGTCACATTTTATTGCTCTCCTGTGATTTTTTATTCCCTCTCCCTGTGAAATTTTATTCCTTTTCCCTGTGATATTTTATTTCCTTCTCCCTGTGACATTTTATTCCCTTCTCCCTGTGACATTTCATTCCCTCTCCCTGTGACATTTTATTCCTTCACCCTGTGACATTTTATTCCCTCTCCCTGTGACATTTGATTCCTTCACCCTGTGACATTTTATTCCCTCTCCCTGTGACATTTTATTCCCTTCTCCATGTGACATTTCATTCCTTCTCCCTGTGACATTTGATGCCCTCTCCCTGTGATTTTTAATTCCCTTCTCCCTCTGACATTTTATTCCCTCTTCCTGTGACATTTTATTCCCTCTCCCTGTGACATTTGATTCGCTTCTCCCTGTGACCTTTTATTCCCTTCTCCCTGTGACATTTTATTCCTTCACCCTGTGACATTTTATTCCCTCTCCCTGTGACATTTGATTCCTTCACCCTGTGACATTTGATTCCCTCTCCCTGTGACATTTAATTCCCTTCTCCCTGTGACATTTTATTCCCTTCTCCCAGTGACATTTTATTTGCCTTTCCCTGTGACATTATATTCCCTTCTCACTGTGACATTTTTTCCTTTCTCCCTGTGACATTTTATTCCCTTCTCCCTATGACATTTTATTCCCACTCTCTGTGACATTTTATTCCCTCTCCCTGTGACATTTCATTCCCTCCCACTTTGACATTTCATTCTCTTCTCCCTGTGACATTTTATTCATTCTCCCTGTGACATTTCATTCGCTCCCCCTGTGATATTTCGTTCCCTCCCCTGAGACATTTCTTTCCCTTCTCCCTGTGACATTTTATTCCCTTCTCCCAGTGACATTTTATTTGCCTTTCCCTGTGACATTATATTCCCTTCTCACTGTGACATTTTTTCCTTTCTCCCTGTGACATTTTATTCCCTTCTCCCTATGACATTTTATTCCCACTCCCTTTGACATTTTATTCCCATCTCCTAGTGACGTTTTATTCCCTTCTACCTGTGACATTTCATTCCCTCCCCCTGTGACATTTTATTCCCTCTCCTTGGGATATGTTATTCCCTTCTCCCTGTGTCATTTCATTTCCTCTCCCCGTGACATTTTATTCCCACTCCCTGTGACATTTTATTCCCTCTCCCTGTGATTTTTTATTCCCTATCCCTGTGAAATTTTATTCCATCTCACTGTAATATTTTATTTCATTCTCCCTGTGACATTTTATTCCCTTCTCCCTGTGACATTTCATTCACTCTCCCTGTGACATTTTATTCCCTTCTCCCTGTGACATTTTATTCCTTCCCCCTGTGACATTTTATTCCTTCCCCCTGTGACATTTTATTCTCTCTCCCTGTGACATTTTATTTCCTTCTCCCTGTGACATTTCATTCCCTCTCCCTGTGACATTTTATTCCCTTCTCCCTGTGACATTTTATTCCCTTCTCCCTGTGACATTTTATTCCCTCTGACTGTGACATTTTATTCCCTTCTCCCTGTGACATTTTCTTCCCTGTCCCTGTGACATTTTATTCCCTCTCCCTGTGACAGTTTATTCCCTTCTCCCTGTGACATTTTATTTCCTTCTCCCTCTGACATTTTATTCCCTCCCCCAGTGAAATTTTATTCCCTCTCCCCGTGTCAATTTATTCCCTCTCCCTGTGAAATTTTATTCCCTCTTCCTTTGACTTTTTATTCCCTTCTCCCTGTGACATTTTATTCCCACTCCCTTTGATTTTTTATTCCCTCTCCCTGTGAAATTTTATTCCTTTTCCCTGTGATATTTTATTTCCTTCTCCCTGTGACATTTTATTAACTTCTCCCTGTGACATTTTATTTCCTTCTCCATGTGACATTTCATTCCTTCTCCCTGTGACATTTTATTCCCTTCTCCCAGTGACATTTTATTCCCCTCTGCCTGTGACATTTTATTTCCTTCTCACTGTTACATTTTTTCCCTTCTTCCTGAGACCTTTTATTCCCTCTCCCTGTGACATTTTCTTCCCTCTCCCTGTGACATTTTATTCCCTTCTCCCTGTAACATTTTATTTCCTTCTCCCTCTGACATTTTATTCCCGCTCCCTGTGACATTTTATTCCCTTCTCCCTCTGACATTTTATTCCCACTCCCTTTGACATTTTATTCCTTCTCCCTGTGACATTTTATTCCCTTCTCCCTGTGACATTTCATTCCCTCTCCTTGTGACATTTCATTCCCTCCCCCTTTGACATTTCATTCCCTCTCCCTGTGACATTTCATTCCCTCCACCTTTGACATTTCATTCCCTTCTGCCTGTGACATTTTATTCCTTCTCCCTGTGACATTTCATTCACTCCCCCTGTGACGTTTCATTCCCTCCACCTGAGACATTTCTTTCCCTTCTCACTGTGACATTTATTCGCTTCTCCCTGTGACATTTTATTCCCTCTCCCTGTGACATTTTATTCCTTCTCCCTGTGACATTTTATTCCCTCTCCCAGTGAAATTTTATTCCCTCTCCCCGTGACAATTTATTCCCTCTTCCTGTGAAATTTTATTCCCTCTTCCTGTGACTTTTTATTCCCTTCTCCCTGTGACATTTTATTCCCACTCCCTTTGATTTTTTATTCCCTCTCCCTGTGAAATTTTATTCCTTTTCCATGTGATATTTTATTTCCTTCTCCCTGTGACATTTTATTACCTTCTCCCTGTGACATTTTATTCCCTTCTCCATGTGACATTTCATTCCTTCTCCCTGTGACATTTTATTCCCTTCTCCCAGTGACATTTTATTCCCTTCTGCCTGTGACATTTTATTTCCTTCTCACTGTTACATTTTTTCCCTTCTTCCTGAGACCTTTTATTCCCTTCTCCCTGTGACATTTTATTCCTTCTCCCTGTGACATGTTATTCCCTTCTCCCTGTGACATTTCATTCCCTTCTCCCTGTGACATTTTATTTCCTTCTCCCTGTGACTTTTTATTCCCTCTCCATGTGACATTTTATTCCCTTCTCCCTGTGACATTTTATTCCCTTCTCCCTCTGACATTTTAATCCCTTCTCCCTGTGACATTTTATTCCCTCTCCCTGTGACATTTTATTCCTATTCCCTGTGACATTTTATTCCCTTCTCCCTGTGACATTTCTTTCCCTTCTCCCTGTGACATTTTATTCCCTTCTCCCTCTGACATTTTAATCCCTTCTCCCTGTGACATTTTATTCCCTCTCCCTGTGACATTTTATTCCTATTCCCTGTGACTTTTTATTCCCTCTCCCTGTGACATTTCTTTCCCTTCTCCCTGTGACATTTCATTCCCTCCACCTGTGGCATTTCATTCCCTTTCCCTGTGACATTTCATTCCCTAACCCTGTGACATTTCATTCCCTCTCCTTGTGACATTTGATTCCCTTCTCCCTGTGTCATTTTATTCCCTTCTCCCTCTGTCATTTTCTTCCCTTCTCCGTGTGACATTTCATTCCCTCTCACTGTGACATTTTATTCCCTCTTCCTGTGACATTTTATTCCCTTCTCCCTGTGACATTTTATTCCCTTCTCCCGGTGACATTTTATTCCCTCTCCCTGTGATTTTTTATTCTTTCTCCCTGCGAAATTTTTTTCCATCTCCCTGTGACATTTTATTCCCTCTCCCTGTGACATTTTATTCCCTCTCCCTGTGACATTTCATTCCCTCACCCTGTGACATTTTATTCTCTCGCCCTGTGACATTTTATTCCCTTCTCCCTGTGACATTTTATTCCCTCTTCCTGTAACATTTTATTCCCTTCTCCCTGTGACATTTTATTCCCTTCTCCCTGTGAGATCTTATTCCCTCTCCCTGTGACATTTTATTCCCTATCCCTGTGACATTTTATTCCCTTCTCCCTGTGACATTTTATTCCCTTCTCCCTGTGACATTTTATTCCCTTCTCCCTGTGACATTTCATTCCCTCTCCCTGTGACATTTCATTCCCTCCCCCTTTGACATTTCATTCTCTATCCCCGTGACATTTTATTCCCTCTCGCTGTTAAATATTATTCCCTCTTCCTGTGACTTTTTATTCCCTTCTCCCTGTGACATTTTATTCCCTCTCGCTGTGATTTTTTATTCCCTCTCCCTGTGAAATTTTATTCCTTCCCCCTGTGATATTTTATTTCCTTCTCCCTGTGACATTTTATTCCCACTCCCTTTGACATTTTATTCCCATCTCCTAGTGACGTTTTATTCCCTTCTACCTGTGACATTTCATTCCCTCCCCCTGTGACATTTTATTCCCTCTCCTTGGGATATGTTATTCCCTTCTCCCTGTGTCATTTCATTTCCTCTCCCCGTGACATTTTATTCCCACTCCCTGTGACATTTTATTCCCTCTCCCTGTGATTTTTTATTCCCTATCCCTGTGAAATTTTATTCCATCTCACTGTAATATTTTATTTCATTCTCCCTGTGACATTTTATTCCCTTCTCCCTGTGACATTTCATTCACTCTCCCTGTGACATTTTATTCCCTTCTCCCTGTGACATTTTATTCCTTCCCCCTGTGACATTTTATTCCTTCCCCCTGTGACATTTTATTCTCTCTCCCTGTGACATTTTATTTCCTTCTCCCTGTGACATTTCATTCCCTCTCCCTGTGACATTTTATTCCCTTCTCCCTGTGACATTTTATTCCCTTCTCCCTGTGACATTTTATTCCCTCTGACTGTGACATTTTATTCCCTTCTCCCTGTGACATTTTCTTCCCTGTCCCTGTGACATTTTATTCCCTCTCCCTGTGACAGTTTATTCCCTTCTCCCTGTGACATTTTATTTCCTTCTCCCTCTGACATTTTATTCCCGCTCCCTGTGACATTTTATTCCCTTCTCCCTCTGACATTTTATTCCCACTCCCTGTGACATTTTATTCCTTCTCCCTGTGACATTTTATTCCCTTCTCCCTGTGACATTTCATTCCCTCTCCTTGTGACATTTCATTCCCTCCCCCTTTGACATTTCATTCCCTCTCCCTGTGACATTTCATTCCCTCCACCTTTGACATTTCATTCCCTTCTGCCTGTGACATTTTATTCCTTCTCCCTGTGACATTTCATTCACTCCCCCTGTGACGTTTCATTCCCTCCACATGAGACATTTCTTTCCCTTCTCACTGTGACATTTATTCGCTTCTACCTGTGACATTTTATGCCCTCTCCCTGTGACATTTTATCCCTTCTCCCTGTGACATTTTATTCCCTCCCCCAGTGAAATTTTATTCCCTCTCCCCGTGTCAATTTATTCCCTCTCCCTGTGAAATTTTATTCCCTCTTCCTTTGACTTTTTATTCCCTTCTCCCTGTGACATTTTATTCCCACTCCCTTTGATTTTTTATTCCCTCTCCCTGTGAAATTTTATTCCTTTTCCCTGTGATATTTTATTTCCTTCTCCCTGTGACATTTTATTACCTTCTCCCTGTGACATTTTATTTCCTTCTCCATGTGACATTTCATTCCTTCTCCCTGTGACATTTTATTCCCTTCTCCCAGTGACATTTTATTCCCTTCTGCCTGTGACATTTTATTTCCTTCTCACTGTTACATTTTTTCCCTTCTTCCTGAGACCTTTTATTCCCTTCTCCCTGTGACATTTCATTCCCTTCTCCTTGTGACATTTTATTCCCTCTCCATGTGACGTTTTATTCCCTTCTCCCTGTGACATTTTATTTCCTTCTCCCTGTGACTTTTTATTCCCTCTCCATGTGACATTTAATTCCCTTCTCCCTGTGACATTTTATTCCCTTCTCCCTGTGACATTTTATTCCCTCTCCCTGTGACATTTTATTCCTATTCCCTGTGACATTTTATTCCCTTCTCCCTGTGACTTTTTATTCCCTCTCCCTGTGTCATTTCTTTCCCTTCTCCCTGTGACATTTCATTCCCTCCCCCTGTGGCATTTCATTCCCTTTCCCTGTGACATTTCATTCCCTAACCCTGTGACATTTCATTCCCTCTCCTTGTGACATTTTATTCCCTTCTCCCTGTGACATTTTATTCCTTCCCCCTGTGACATTTTATTCCTTCCCCCTGTGACATTTTATTCTCTCTCCCTGTGACATTTTATTTCCTTCTCCCTGTGACATTTCATTCCCTCTCCCTGTGACATTTTATTCCCTTCTCCCTGTGACATTTTATTCCCTTCTCCCTGTGACATTTTATTCCCTCTGACTGTGACATTTTATTCCCTTCTCCCTGTGACATTTTCTTCCCTGTCCCTGTGACATTTTATTCCCTCTCCCTGTGACAGTTTATTCCCTTCTCCCTGTGACATTTTATTTCCTTCTCCCTCTGACATTTTATTCCCGCTCCCTGTGACATTTTATTCCCTTCTCCCTCTGACATTTTATTCCCACTCCCTGTGACATTTTATTCCTTCTCCCTGTGACATTTTATTCCCTTCTCCCTGTGACATTTCATTCCCTCTCCTTGTGACATTTCATTCCCTCCCCCTTTGACATTTCATTCCCTCTCCCTGTGACATTTCATTCCCTCCACCTTTGACATTTCATTCCCTTCTGCCTGTGACATTTTATTCCTTCTCCCTGTGACATTTCATTCACTCCCCCTGTGACGTTTCATTCCCTCCACATGAGACATTTCTTTCCCTTCTCACTGTGACATTTATTCGCTTCTACCTGTGACATTTTATGCCCTCTCCCTGTGACATTTTATCCCTTCTCCCTGTGACATTTTATTCCCTCCCCCAGTGAAATTTTATTCCCTCTCCCCGTGTCAATTTATTCCCTCTCCCTGTGAAATTTTATTCCCTCTTCCTTTGACTTTTTATTCCCTTCTCCCTGTGACATTTTATTCCCACTCCCTTTGATTTTTTATTCCCTCTCCCTGTGAAATTTTATTCCTTTTCCCTGTGATATTTTATTTCCTTCTCCCTGTGACATTTCTTTCCCTTCTCCCTGTGACATTTCATTCCCTCTCCCTGTGACATTTTATTCCCTTTTCCATGTGACATTTTATTCCCTCTTCCTCTGATATTTTATTCCCTTCTCCCTGTGACTTTTTATTCACTCTCCCTGTGACATTTCATTCCCTCCCCCAGAGACATTTCTTTCCCTTCTCCCTGTGACATTTTATTCCCTCTACCTGTCACATTTTATTGCTCTCCTGTGATTTTTTATTCCCTCTCCCTGTGAAATTTTATTCCTTTTCCCTGTGATATTTTATTTCCTTCTCCCTGTGACATTTTATTCCCTTCTCCCTGTGACATTTCATTCTCTCTCCCTGTGACATTTTATTCCTTCACCCTGTGACATTTTATTCCCTCTCCCTGTGACTTTTGATTCCTTCACCCTGTGACATTTTATTCCCTCTCCCTGTGACATTTTATTCCCTTCTCCATGTGACATTTCATTCCTTCTCCCTGTGACATTTGATGCCCTCTCCCTGTGATTTTTAATTCCCTTCTCCCTCTGACATTTTATTCCCTCTCCCTGTGACATTTTATTCCTTCTCCATGTGACATTTCATTCCCTTTCCCTGTGACATTTTATTCCCTCTTCCTGTGACATTTTATTCCCTCTCCCTGTGACATTTGATTCGCTTCTCCCTGTGACCTTTTATTCCCTTCTCCCTGTGACATTTTATTCCTTCACCCTGTGACATTTTATTCCCTCTCCCTGTGACATTTGATTCCTTCACCCTGTGACATTTGATTCCCTCTCCCTGTGACATTTAATTCCCTTCTCCCTGTGACATTTCATTCCCTTCTCCCTGTGACTTTTTATTCACTCTCCCTGTGACATTTCATTCCCTCCCCCAGAGACATTTCTTTCCCTTCTCCCTGTGACATTTCATTCCCTCTCCCTGTGACATTTTATTCCCTTCTCCCTGTGACATTTCATTCCCTTCTCCCTGTGACTTTTTATTCACTCTCCCTGTGACATTTCATTCCCTCCCCCAGAGACATTTCTTTCCCTTCTCCCTGTGACATTTTATTCCCTCTACCTGTCACATTTTATTGCTCTCCTGTGATTTTTTATTCCCTCTCCCTGTGAAATTTTATTCCTTTTCCCTGTGATATTTTATTTCCTTCTCCCTGTGACATTTTATTCCCTTCTCCCTGTGACATTTCATTCCCTCTCCCTGTGACATTTTATTCCTTCACCCTGTGACATTTTATTCCCTCTCCCTGTGACATTTGATTCCTTCACCCTGTGACATTTTATTCCCTCTCCCTGTGACATTTTATTCCCTTCTCCATGTGACATTTCATTCCTTCTCCCTGTGACATTTGATGCCCTCTCCCTGTGATTTTTAATTCCCTTCTCCCTCTGACATTTTATTCCCTCTTCCTGTGACATTTTATTCCCTCTCCCTGTGACATTTGATTCGCTTCTCCCTGTGACCTTTTATTCCCTTCTCCCTGTGACATTTTATTCCTTCACCCTGTGACATTTTATTCCCTCTCCCTGTGACATTTGATTCCTTCACCCTGTGACATTTGATTCCCTCTCCCTGTGACATTTAATTCCCTTCTCCCTGTGACATTTTATTCCCTTCTCCCAGTGACATTTTATTTGCCTTTCCCTGTGACATTATATTCCCTTCTCACTGTGACATTTTTTCCTTTCTCCCTGTGACATTTTATTCCCTTCTCCCTATGACATTTTATTCCCACTCTCTGTGACATTTTATTCCCTCTCCCTGTGACATTTCATTCCCTCCCACTTTGACATTTCATTCTCTTCTCCCTGTGACATTTTATTCATTCTCCCTGTGACATTTCATTCGCTCCCCCTGTGATATTTCGTTCCCTCCCCTGAGACATTTCTTTCCCTTCTCCCTGTGACATTTTATTCCCTTCTCCCAGTGACATTTTATTTGCCTTTCCCTGTGACATTATATTCCCTTCTCACTGTGACATTTTTTCCTTTCTCCCTGTGACATTTTATTCCCTTCTCCCTATGACATTTTATTCCCACTCCCTTTGACATTTTATTCCCATCTCCTAGTGACGTTTTATTCCCTTCTACCTGTGACATTTCATTCCCTCCCCCTGTGACATTTTATTCCCTCTCCTTGGGATATGTTATTCCCTTCTCCCTGTGTCATTTCATTTCCTCTCCCCGTGACATTTTATTCCCACTCCCTGTGACATTTTATTCCCTCTCCCTGTGATTTTTTATTCCCTATCCCTGTGAAATTTTATTCCATCTCACTGTAATATTTTATTTCATTCTCCCTGTGACATTTTATTCCCTTCTCCCTGTGACATTTCATTCACTCTCCCTGTGACATTTTATTCCCTTCTCCCTGTGACATTTTATTCCTTCCCCCTGTGACATTTTATTCCTTCCCCCTGTGACATTTTATTCTCTCTCCCTGTGACATTTTATTTCCTTCTCCCTGTGACATTTCATTCCCTCTCCCTGTGACATTTTATTCCCTTCTCCCTGTGACATTTTATTCCCTTCTCCCTGTGACATTTTATTCCCTCTGACTGTGACATTTTATTCCCTTCTCCCTGTGACATTTTCTTCCCTGTCCCTGTGACATTTTATTCCCTCTCCCTGTGACAGTTTATTCCCTTCTCCCTGTGACATTTTATTTCCTTCTCCCTCTGACATTTTATTCCCGCTCCCTGTGACATTTTATTCCCTTCTCCCTCTGACATTTTATTCCCACTCCCTGTGACATTTTATTCCTTCTCCCTGTGACATTTTATTCCCTTCTCCCTGTGACATTTCATTCCCTCTCCTTGTGACATTTCATTCCCTCCCCCTTTGACATTTCATTCCCTCTCCCTGTGACATTTCATTCCCTCCACCTTTGACATTTCATTCCCTTCTGCCTGTGACATTTTATTCCTTCTCCCTGTGACATTTCATTCACTCCCCCTGTGACGTTTCATTCCCTCCACATGAGACATTTCTTTCCCTTCTCACTGTGACATTTATTCGCTTCTACCTGTGACATTTTATGCCCTCTCCCTGTGACATTTTATCCCTTCTCCCTGTGACATTTTATTCCCTCCCCCAGTGAAATTTTATTCCCTCTCCCCGTGTCAATTTATTCCCTCTCCCTGTGAAATTTTATTCCCTCTTCCTTTGACTTTTTATTCCCTTCTCCCTGTGACATTTTATTCCCACTCCCTTTGATTTTTTATTCCCTCTCCCTGTGAAATTTTATTCCTTTTCCCTGTGATATTTTATTTCCTTCTCCCTGTGACATTTTATTAACTTCTCCCTGTGACATTTTATTTCCTTCTCCATGTGACATTTCATTCCTTCTCCCTGTGACATTTTATTCCCTTCTCCCAGTGACATTTTATTCCCCTCTGCCTGTGACATTTTATTTCCTTCTCACTGTTACATTTTTTCCCTTCTTCCTGAGACCTTTTATTCCCTCTCCCTGTGACATTTTCTTCCCTCTCCCTGTGACATTTTATTCCCTTCTCCCTGTAACATTTTATTTCCTTCTCCCTCTGACATTTTATTCCCGCTCCCTGTGACATTTTATTCCCTTCTCCCTCTGACATTTTATTCCCACTCCCTTTGACATTTTATTCCTTCTCCCTGTGACATTTTATTCCCTTCTCCCTGTGACATTTCATTCCCTCTCCTTGTGACATTTCATTCCCTCCCCCTTTGACATTTCATTCCCTCTCCCTGTGACATTTCATTCCCTCCACCTTTGACATTTCATTCCCTTCTGCCTGTGACATTTTATTCCTTCTCCCTGTGACATTTCATTCACTCCCCCTGTGACGTTTCATTCCCTCCACCTGAGACATTTCTTTCCCTTCTCACTGTGACATTTATTCGCTTCTCCCTGTGACATTTTATTCCCTCTCCCTGTGACATTTTATTCCTTCTCCCTGTGACATTTTATTCCCTCTCCCAGTGAAATTTTATTCCCTCTCCCCGTGACAATTTATTCCCTCTTCCTGTGAAATTTTATTCCCTCTTCCTGTGACTTTTTATTCCCTTCTCCCTGTGACATTTTATTCCCACTCCCTTTGATTTTTTATTCCCTCTCCCTGTGAAATTTTATTCCTTTTCCATGTGATATTTTATTTCCTTCTCCCTGTGACATTTTATTACCTTCTCCCTGTGACATTTTATTCCCTTCTCCATGTGACATTTCATTCCTTCTCCCTGTGACATTTTATTCCCTTCTCCCAGTGACATTTTATTCCCTTCTGCCTGTGACATTTTATTTCCTTCTCACTGTTACATTTTTTCCCTTCTTCCTGAGACCTTTTATTCCCTTCTCCCTGTGACATTTTATTCCTTCTCCCTGTGACATGTTATTCCCTTCTCCCTGTGACATTTCATTCCCTTCTCCCTGTGACATTTTATTTCCTTCTCCCTGTGACTTTTTATTCCCTCTCCATGTGACATTTTATTCCCTTCTCCCTGTGACATTTTATTCCCTTCTCCCTCTGACATTTTAATCCCTTCTCCCTGTGACATTTTATTCCCTCTCCCTGTGACATTTTATTCCTATTCCCTGTGACATTTTATTCCCTTCTCCCTGTGACATTTCTTTCCCTTCTCCCTGTGACATTTTATTCCCTTCTCCCTCTGACATTTTAATCCCTTCTCCCTGTGACATTTTATTCCCTCTCCCTGTGACATTTTATTCCTATTCCCTGTGACTTTTTATTCCCTCTCCCTGTGACATTTCTTTCCCTTCTCCCTGTGACATTTCATTCCCTCCACCTGTGGCATTTCATTCCCTTTCCCTGTGACATTTCATTCCCTAACCCTGTGACATTTCATTCCCTCTCCTTGTGACATTTGATTCCCTTCTCCCTGTGTCATTTTATTCCCTTCTCCCTCTGTCATTTTCTTCCCTTCTCCGTGTGACATTTCATTCCCTCTCACTGTGACATTTTATTCCCTCTTCCTGTGACATTTTATTCCCTTCTCCCTGTGACATTTTATTCCCTTCTCCCGGTGACATTTTATTCCCTCTCCCTGTGATTTTTTATTCTTTCTCCCTGCGAAATTTTTTTCCATCTCCCTGTGACATTTTATTCCCTCTCCCTGTGACATTTTATTCCCTCTCCCTGTGACATTTCATTCCCTCACCCTGTGACATTTTATTCTCTCGCCCTGTGACATTTTATTCCCTTCTCCCTGTGACATTTTATTCCCTCTTCCTGTAACATTTTATTCCCTTCTCCCTGTGACATTTTATTCCCTTCTCCCTGTGAGATCTTATTCCCTCTCCCTGTGACATTTTATTCCCTATCCCTGTGACATTTTATTCCCTTCTCCCTGTGACATTTTATTCCCTTCTCCCTGTGACATTTTATTCCCTTCTCCCTGTGACATTTCATTCCCTCTCCCTGTGACATTTCATTCCCTCCCCCTTTGACATTTCATTCTCTATCCCCGTGACATTTTATTCCCTCTCGCTGTTAAATATTATTCCCTCTTCCTGTGACTTTTTATTCCCTTCTCCCTGTGACATTTTATTCCCTCTCGCTGTGATTTTTTATTCCCTCTCCCTGTGAAATTTTATTCCTTCCCCCTGTGATATTTTATTTCCTTCTCCCTGTGACATTTTATTCCCACTCCCTTTGACATTTTATTCCCATCTCCTAGTGACGTTTTATTCCCTTCTACCTGTGACATTTCATTCCCTCCCCCTGTGACATTTTATTCCCTCTCCTTGGGATATGTTATTCCCTTCTCCCTGTGTCATTTCATTTCCTCTCCCCGTGACATTTTATTCCCACTCCCTGTGACATTTTATTCCCTCTCCCTGTGATTTTTTATTCCCTATCCCTGTGAAATTTTATTCCATCTCACTGTAATATTTTATTTCATTCTCCCTGTGACATTTTATTCCCTTCTCCCTGTGACATTTCATTCACTCTCCCTGTGACATTTTATTCCCTTCTCCCTGTGACATTTTATTCCTTCCCCCTGTGACATTTTATTCCTTCCCCCTGTGACATTTTATTCTCTCTCCCTGTGACATTTTATTTCCTTCTCCCTGTGACATTTCATTCCCTCTCCCTGTGACATTTTATTCCCTTCTCCCTGTGACATTTTATTCCCTTCTCCCTGTGACATTTTATTCCCTCTGACTGTGACATTTTATTCCCTTCTCCCTGTGACATTTTCTTCCCTGTCCCTGTGACATTTTATTCCCTCTCCCTGTGACAGTTTATTCCCTTCTCCCTGTGACATTTTATTTCCTTCTCCCTCTGACATTTTATTCCCGCTCCCTGTGACATTTTATTCCCTTCTCCCTCTGACATTTTATTCCCACTCCCTGTGACATTTTATTCCTTCTCCCTGTGACATTTTATTCCCTTCTCCCTGTGACATTTCATTCCCTCTCCTTGTGACATTTCATTCCCTCCCCCTTTGACATTTCATTCCCTCTCCCTGTGACATTTCATTCCCTCCACCTTTGACATTTCATTCCCTTCTGCCTGTGACATTTTATTCCTTCTCCCTGTGACATTTCATTCACTCCCCCTGTGACGTTTCATTCCCTCCACATGAGACATTTCTTTCCCTTCTCACTGTGACATTTATTCGCTTCTACCTGTGACATTTTATGCCCTCTCCCTGTGACATTTTATCCCTTCTCCCTGTGACATTTTATTCCCTCCCCCAGTGAAATTTTATTCCCTCTCCCCGTGTCAATTTATTCCCTCTCCCTGTGAAATTTTATTCCCTCTTCCTTTGACTTTTTATTCCCTTCTCCCTGTGACATTTTATTCCCACTCCCTTTGATTTTTTATTCCCTCTCCCTGTGAAATTTTATTCCTTTTCCCTGTGATATTTTATTTCCTTCTCCCTGTGACATTTTATTACCTTCTCCCTGTGACATTTTATTTCCTTCTCCATGTGACATTTCATTCCTTCTCCCTGTGACATTTTATTCCCTTCTCCCAGTGACATTTTATTCCCTTCTGCCTGTGACATTTTATTTCCTTCTCACTGTTACATTTTTTCCCTTCTTCCTGAGACCTTTTATTCCCTTCTCCCTGTGACATTTCATTCCCTTCTCCTTGTGACATTTTATTCCCTCTCCATGTGACGTTTTATTCCCTTCTCCCTGTGACATTTTATTTCCTTCTCCCTGTGACTTTTTATTCCCTCTCCATGTGACATTTAATTCCCTTCTCCCTGTGACATTTTATTCCCTTCTCCCTGTGACATTTTATTCCCTCTCCCTGTGACATTTTATTCCTATTCCCTGTGACATTTTATTCCCTTCTCCCTGTGACTTTTTATTCCCTCTCCCTGTGTCATTTCTTTCCCTTCTCCCTGTGACATTTCATTCCCTCCCCCTGTGGCATTTCATTCCCTTTCCCTGTGACATTTCATTCCCTAACCCTGTGACATTTCATTCCCTCTCCTTGTGACATTTTATTCCCTTCTCCCTGTGTCATTTTATTCCCTTCTCCCTCTGTCATTTTCTTCCCTTCTCCGTGTGACATTTCATTCCATCACACTGTGACATTTTATTCCCTCTTCCTGTGACATTTTATTCCCTTCTCCCGGTGACATTTTATTCCCTCTCCCTGTGATTTTTTATTCTTTCTCCCTGCGAAATTTTTTTCCATCTCCCTGTGACATTTTATTCCCTCTCCCTGTGACATTTCATTCCCTCTCCCTGTGACATTTTATTCCCTCATCCTGTGACATTTTATTCCCTTCTCCCTGTGACATTCCATTTCATTCTCCCTGTGACATTTCATTCCCACTCCCTGTGACATTTTATATCCTCTTCCTGTGACATTTTATTCCCTTCTCCCTGTGACATTTTATTCCCTTCACCCTGTGACATTTCATTCCCTCTCCCTGTGACATTTCATTCCCTCCCCCTTTGACATTTCATTCTCTATCCCCGTGACATTTTAATCCCTATCGCTGTTAAATATTATTCCCTCTTCCTGTGACTTTTTATTCCCTTCTCCCTGTGACATTTCATTCCCTCTCGCTGTGATTTTTTATTCCCTCTCCCTGTGCAATTTTATTCCTTCTCCCTGTGATATTTTATTTCCTTCTCCCTGTGACATTTCATTCCCTCTCCCTGTGACGTTTTATTCCCTTCTCCCTGTGTCATTTTATTCCCTTCTCCCTCTGTCATTTTCTTCCCTTCTCCGTGTGACATTTCATTCCCTCACACTGTGACATTTTATTCCCTCTTCCTGTGACATTTTATTCTCTTCTCCCTGTGACATTTTATTCCCTTCTCCCGGTGACATTTTATTCCCTCTCCCTGTGATTTTTTATTCTTTCTCCCTGCGAAATTTTTTTCCATCTCCCTGTGACATTTTATTCCCTCTCCCTGTGACATTTCATTCCCTCTCCCTGTGACATTTTATTCCCTCATCCTGTGACATTTTATTCCCTTCTCCCTGTGACATTCCATTTCATTCTCCCTGTGACATTTCATTCCCACTCCCTGTGACATTTTATTCCCTTCTCCCGGTGACATTTTATTCCCTCTCCCTGTGATTTTTTATTCTTTCTCCCTGTGAAATTTTATTCCCTTCTCCCTGTGACATTTTATTCCCTTCTCCCTGTGACATTTCATTCCCTCTCCCTGTGACATTTCATTCCCTCCCCCTTTGACATTTCATTCTCTATCCCCGTGACATTTTATTCCCTATCGCTGTTAAATATTATTCCCTCTTTCTGTGACTTTTTATTCCCTTCTCCCTGTGACATTTAATTCCCTCTCGCTGTGATTTTTTATTCCCTCTCCCTGTGAAATTTTATTCCTTCTCCCTGTGATATTTTATTTCCTTCTCCCTGTGACATTTTATTCCCACTCCCTTTGACATTTTATTCCCATCTCCTAGTGACATTTTATTCCCTTCTCACTGTGACATTTCATTCCCTCTCCCTGTGACGTTTTATTCCCTCTTCCTGTGACATTTTATTTCCTTCTCCCTCTGACATTTTATTCCCTTCTCCCTCTGACATTTTATTCCCTTCTCCCTCTGACATTTTATTCCCACTCCCTGTGACATTTTATTCCTTCTCCCTGTGACATTTTATTCCCTTCTCCCTGTGACATTTCATTCCCTCTCCTTTTGACATTTCATTCCCTCCCCCTTTGACATTTCATTCCCTCTCCCTGTGACATTTCATTCCCTCCACCATTGACATTTCATTCCCTTCTGCCTGTGACATTTTATTCCTTCTCCCTGTGACATTTCATTCACTCCCCCTGTGACGTTTCATTCCCTCCACCTGAGACATTTCTTTCCCTTCTCATTGTGACATTTATTCGCTTCTCCCTGTGACATTTTATTCCCTCTCCCTGTGACATTTTATTCCTTCTCCCTGTGACATTTTATTCCCTCTCCCAGTGAAATTTTATTCCCTCTCCCCGTGACAATTTATTCCCTCTCCCTGTGAAATTTTATTCCCTCTTCCTGTGACTTTTTATTCCCTTCTCCCTGTGACATTTTATTCCCACTCCCTTTGATTTTTTATTCCCTCTCCCTGTGAAATTTTATTCCTTTTCCCTGTGATAATTTATTTCCTTCTCCCTGTGACATTTTATTACCTTCCCCCTGTGACATTTTATTCCCTTCTCCATGTGACATTTCATTCCTTCTCCCTGTGACATTTTATTCCCTTCTCCATGTGACATTTCATTCCTTCTCCCTGTGAAATTTTATTCCCTTCTCCCTGTGACATTTTATTCCCTTCTCCCAGTGACATTTTATTCCCTTCTGCCTGTGTCATTTTATTTCCTTCTCACTGTTACATTTTTTCCCTTCTTCCTGAGACCTTTTATTCCCTTCTCCCTGTGACATTTCATTCCCTTCTCCCTGTGACATTTTATTGCCTCTCCATGTGACATTTTATTCCCTTCATCCTGTGACATTTTATTTCCTTCTCCCTGTGACTTTTTATTCCCTCTCCATGTGACATTTAATTCCCTTCTCCCTGTGACATTTTATTCCCTTCTCCCTCTGACATTTTAATCCCTTCTCCCTGTGACATTTTATTCCCTCTCCCTGTGACATTTTATTCCTATTCCCTGTGACATTTTATTCCCTTCTCCCTGTGACTTTTTATTCCCTCTCCCTGTGACATTTCTTTCCCTTCTCCCTGTGACATTTCATTCCCTTTCCCTGTGACATTTCATTCACTAACCCTGTGACATTTTATTCCCTCTTCCTGTGACATTTTATTCCCTTCTCCCTGTGACATTTTATTTCCTTCTCCCGGTGACATTTTATTCCCTCTCCCTGTGACATTTTATTCCCTTCTCCCAGTGACATTTTATTCCCTTCTGCCTGTGACATTTTATTTCCTTCTCACTGTTACATTTTTTCCCTTCTTCCTGAGACCTTTTATTCCCTTCTCCCTGTGACATTTCATTCCCTTCTCCTTGTGACATTTTATTCCCTCTCCATGTGACGTTTTATTCCCTTCTCCCTGTGACATTTTATTTCCTTCTCCCTGTGACTTTTTATTCCCTCTCCATGTGACATTTAATTCCCTTCTCCCTGTGACATTTTATTCCCTTCTCCCTGTGACATTTTATTCCCTCTCCCTGTGACATTATATTCCTATTCCCTGTGACATTTTATTCCCTTCTCCCTGTGACTTTTTATTCCCTCTCCCTGTGTCATTTCTTTCCCTTCTCCCTGTGACATTTCATTCCCTCCCCCTGTGGCATTTCATTCCCTTTCCCTGTGACATTTCATTCCCTAACCCTGTGACATTTCATTCCCTCTCCTTGTGACATTTTATTCCCTTCTCCCTGTGTCATTTTATTCCCTTCTCCCTCTGTCATTTTCTTCCCTTCTCCGTGTGACATTTCATTCCATCACACTGTGACATTTTATTCCCTCTTCCTGTGACATTTTATTCCCTTCTCCCGGTGACATTTTATTCCCTCTCCCTGTGATTTTTTATTCTTTCTCCCTGCGAAATTTTTTTCCATCTCCCTGTGACATTTTATTCCCTCTCCCTGTGACATTTCATTCCCTCTCCCTGTGACATTTTATTCCCTCATCCTGTGACATTTTATTCCCTTCTCCCTGTGACATTTTATTCCCTTCTCCCGGTGACATTTTATTCCCTCTCCCTGTGATTTTTTATTCTTTCTCCCTGTGAAATTTTATTCCCTTCTCCCTGTGACATTTTATTCCCTTCTCCCTGTGACATTTCATTCCCTCTCCCTGTGACATTTCATTCCCTCCCCCTTTGACATTTCATTCTCTATCCCCGTGACATTTTATTCCCTATCGCTGTTAAATATTATTCCCTCTTTCTGTGACTTTTTATTCCCTTCTCCCTGTGACATTTAATTCCCTCTCGCTGTGATTTTTTATTCCCTCTCCCTGTGAAATTTTATTCCTTCTCCCTGTGATATTTTATTTCCTTCTCCCTGTGACATTTTATTCCCACTCCCTTTGACATTTTATTCCCATCTCCTAGTGACATTTTATTCCCTTCTCACTGTGACATTTCATTCCCTCTCCCTGTGACGTTTTATTCCCTCTCCCTGTGACATTTCATTCACTCCCCCTGTGACGTTTCATTCCCTCCACCTGAGACATTTCTTTCCCTTCTCATTGTGACATTTATTCGCTTCTCCCTGTGACATTTTATTCCCTCTCCCTGTGACATTTTATTCCTTCTCCCTGTGACATTTTATTCCCTCTCCCAGTGAAATTTTATTCCCTCTCCCCGTGACAATTTATTCCCTCTCCCTGTGAAATTTTATTCCCTCTTCCTGTGACTTTTTATTCCCTTCTCCCTGTGACATTTTATTCCCACTCCCTTTGATTTTTTATTCCCTCTCCCTGTGAAATTTTATTCCTTTTCCCTGTGATAATTTATTTCCTTCTCCCTGTGACATTTTATTACCTTCCCCCTGTGACATTTTATTCCCTTCTCCATGTGACATTTCATTCCTTCTCCCTGTGACATTTTATTCCCTTCTCCATGTGACATTTCATTCCTTCTCCCTGTGAAATTTTATTCCCTTCTCCCTGTGACATTTTATTCCCTTCTCCCTGTGACATTTTATTCCCTCTGACTGTGACATTTTCTTCCCTCTCCCTGTGACATTTTATTCCCTTCTCCCTGTAACATTTTATTTCCTTCTCCCTCTGACATTTTATTCCCGCTCCCTGTGACATTTTATTCCCTTCTCCCTCTGACATTTTATTCCCACTCCCTTTGACATTTTATTCCTTCTCCCTGTGACATTTTATTCCCTTCTCCCTGTGACATTTCATTCCCTCTCCTTGTGACATTTCATTCCCTCCCCCTTTGACATTTCATTCCCTCTCCCTGTGACATTTTAATCCCTCTCCCTGTGACATTTTATTCCCTTCTCCATGTGACATTTTATTCCCTCTCCCTGTGACATTTCAATCCTTCTCCCTGTGATATTTTATTTCCTTCTCTCTGTATAATTTTATTCCCTCTCCCTGTGACATTTTATTCCCTTCTCCCTGTGACATTTTATTCCCTCTCCCTGTGACATTTTATTCCTTCTTCCTGTGACGTTTTATTCCCTTCTCCCTGTGACATTTCATTCCCTTCTCCCTGTGACATTTCATTCCCTCTCCCTGTGACATTTTATTCCCTCTTCCTGTGACATTTTATTCCCTTCTCCCTGTGACATTTTATTCCCTCTCCCTGTGACGTTTTATTCCCTTCTCCCTGTGACATTTCATTCCCTTCTCCCTGTGACATTTTATTCCCTCTCCCTGTGACATTTCATTCCCTCTCACTGTGACATTTTATTCCCTCTTCCTCTGACATTTTATTCCCTTCTCCCTATGACATTTCATTCCCTTCTCCCTGTGACATTTCATTCCCTCTCCCTGTGACGTTTTATTCCCTCGTCCTGTGACATTTTATTCCCTTCTCCCTGTGACATTTCATTCCCTTCTCCCTGTGACATTTCATTCCCTCTCCCTGTGACATTTCATTCCCTCTCACTGTGACATTTTATTCCCTCTTCCTCTGACATTTTATTCCCTTCTCCCTATGACATTTCATTCCCTTCTCCCTGTGACATTTCATTCCCTCTCCCTGTGACGTTTTATTCCCTCGTCCTGTGACATTTTATTCCCTTCTCCCTGTGACATTTTATTCCCTCTCCCTGTGACATTTGATTCGCTTCTCCCTGTGACCTTTTATTCCCTTCTCCCTGTGACATTTTATTCCTTCACCCTGTGACATTTTATTCCCTCTCCCTGTGACATTTTATTCCCTTCTCCCTGTGACATTTAATTCCCTCTCCCTGTGACATTTGATTCCTTCACCCTGTGACATTTTATTCCCTCTCCCTGTGACATTTTATTCCCTTCTCCATGTGACATTTCATTCCTTCTCCCTGTGACATTTGATTCCCTCTCCCTGTGACATTTTATTCCCTTCTCCCAGTGACATTTTATTCGCCTTTCCCTGTGACATTATATTCCCTTCTCACTGTGACATTTTTTCCTTTCTCCCTGTGACATTTCATTCCCTTCTCCCTGTGACATTTTAATCCCTCTCCCTGTGACATTTTATTCCCTTCTCCATGTGACATTTTATTCCCTCTCCCTGTGACATTTCAATCCTTCTCCCTGTGATATTTTATTTCCTTCTCTCTGTATAATTTTATTCCCTCTCCCTGTGACATTTTATTCCCTTCTCCCTGTGACATTTTATTCCATCTCCCTGTGACATTTTATTCCTTCTTCCTGTGACGTTTTATTCCCTTCTCCCTGTGACATTTCATTCCCTTCTCCCTGTGACATTTCATTCCCTCTCCCTGTGACATTTTATTCCCTCTTCCTGTGACGTTTTATTCCCTTCTCCCTGTGACATTTCATTCCCTTCTCCCTGTGACATTTAATTCCCTCTCCTGTGACATTTCATTCCCTCTCACTGTGACATTTTATTCCCACTTCCTCTGACATTTTATTCCCTTCTCCCTATGACATTTCATTCCCTTCTCCCTGTGACATTTCATTCCCTCTCCCTGTGACGTTTTATTCCCTCGTCCTGTGACATTTTATTCCCTTCTCCCTGTGACATTTCATTCCCTCTCCCTGTGACATTTCATTCCCTCCCATTTTGACATTTAATTCTCTATCCCCGTCACATTTAATTCCATCTCGCTGTGAAATTTTATTCCCTCTTCCTGTGATATTTTATTTCCTTCTCCCTGTGACATTTCATACCCTCTCCCTGTGACATTTTATTCCTTCACCCTGTGACATTTTATTCCCTCTCCCTGTGACATTTGATTCCTTCACCCTGTGACATTTTATTCCCTCTCCCTGTGACATTTTATTCCCTTCTCCCTGTGACATTTAATTCCCTCTCCCTGTGACATTTGATTCCTTCTCCCTGTGACATTTTATTCCCTCTCCCTGTGACATTTTATTCCCTTCTCCATGTGACATTTCATTCCTTCTCCCTGTGACATTTGATTCCCTTCTCCCTGTGACATTTTATTCCCTTTTCCCAGTGACATTTTATTCGCCTTTCCCTGTGACATTATATTCCCTTCTCACTGTGACATTTTTTCCTTTCTCCCTGTGACATTTTATTCCCTTCTCCCTGTGACATTTTATTCCTTCTCCCTGTGACTTTTTATTCCCTTTTCCCTGTGACATTTTCTTCCCTCTCCCTGTCATTTTTTATTCCCTCTCCCTGTGACATTTCATTCCCTCCCACTTTGACATTTCATTCTCTTCTCCCTGTGACATTTTATTCCTTCTCCCTGTGACATTTCATTCGCTCCCCCTGAGACATTTCTTTCCCTTCACCCTGTGACATTTCATTCCCTCTCCCTGTGACATTTTATTCCCTTCTCCATGTGACATTTTATTCCCTCTTCCTCTGACAATTTATTCCCTTCTCACTGTGACATTTCATTCCCTTCTCCCTGTGACATTTAATTCCCTCTCCCTGTGACATTTTATTCCCTCTCCCTGTGACATTTCATTTCCTGCCCCAGAGACATTTCTTTCCCTTCTCCGTGTCACATTTTAATCCCTCTCCCTGTGATATTTTATTCCCTTCTCCATGTGACATTTTATTCCCTCTCCCTGTGACATATCATTCCTTCTCCCTGTGATATTTTATTTCCTTCTCTATGTATAATTTTATTCCCTCTCCCTTTGACATTTTATTCCCTTCTCCTAGTGACATTTCTTTCCCTTCTCCCTGTGACATTTGATTCGCTCTCCCTGTGACATCTTATTCCCTTCTCCCTGTGACATTTTATTCCCTTCTCCCTGTGACATTTCATTCCCTCTCCCTGTGACATTTTATTCCCTCTTCCTGTGACGTTTTATTCCCTTCTCCCTGTGACATTTCATTCCCTTCTCCCTGTGACATTTCATTCCCTCTCCCTGTGACATTTCATTCCATCTTCCTGTGACATTTTATTCCCTCTTCCTCTGACATTTTATTCCCTTCTCCCTATGACATTTCATTCCCTTCTCCCTGTGACATTTCATTCCCTCTCCCTGTGAAGTTTTATTCCCTCTTCCTGTGACGTTTTATTCCCTTCTCCCTGTGACATTTCATTCCCTCTCCCTGTGACATTTCATTCCATCTTCCTGTGACATTTTATTCCCTCTTCCTCTGACATTTTATGCCCTTCTCCCAATGACATTTCATTCCCTTCTCCCTGTGACATTTCATTCCCTCTCCCTGTGAGGTTTTATTCCCTCTCCCTGTGACATTTCATTCCCTCTCCCTGTGACATTTCATTCCCTCCCATTTTGACATTTAATTCTCTATCCCCGTGACATTTAATTCCCTCTCGCTGTGAAATTTTATTCCCTCTTCCTGTGACTTTTTATTCCCTTCTCCCTGTGACATTTTATTCCCTCTCCCTGTGATTTTTTATTCACTCTGCCTGTGAAATTTAATTCCTTCTCCCTGTGATTTTTTTTCCTTCTCTCTTTGACATTTTATTCCCTCTCCCTGTGACATTTTATTCCTTCACCCTGTGACATTTTATTCCCTCTCCCTGTGAAATATTATTCCCTTCTCCATGTGACATTTCATTCCTACTCCCTGTGACATTTGATGCCCTCTCCCTGTGATTTTTAATTCCCTTCTCCCTGTGACATTTTATTCCCTTCTCCCAGTGACATTTTATTCCTTCTCCATGTGACATTTTATTCCCTTCTCCCTGTGACATTTTATTCCCTCTCCCTGTGACATTTCATTCCCTTCTCCCTGTGACATTTTATTCCCTTCTCCCTTTGACATTTTCTTCCCTTCTCCATGTGACATTTTATTCCCTCTCCCTGTGACATTTGATTCCTTCACCCTGTGACATTTTATTCCCTCTCTCTGTGACATTTTATTCCCTTCTCCATGTGACATTTTATTACCTTCTCCATGTGACATTTTATTCCCTCTCCCTGTGACATTTTATTCCCTCTCCCTGTGACTTTTTATTCCCTCTCCCTGTGACATTTGATTCCTTAACCCTGTGACATTTTATTCCCTCTCCCTGTGACATTTTATTGCCTTCTCCATGTGACATTTCATTCCTTCTCCCTGTGACATTTGATGCCCTCTCCCTGTGATTTTTAATTCCCTTCTCCCTGTGACATTTTATTCCCTTCTCCATGTGACATTTTATTCCCTTCTCCATGTGACATTTTATTCCCTCTCCCTGTGACATTTTATTCCCTCTCCCTGTGACTTTTTATTCCCTCTCCCTGTGACATTTGATTACTTAACCCTGTGACATTTTATTCCCTCTCCCTGTGACATTTTATTCCCTCTTCCTGTGACATTTTATTCCCTCTCCCTGTGACATTTGATTCGCTTCTCCCTGTGACCTTTTATTCCCTTCTCCCTGTGACATTTTATTCCTTCACCCTGTGACATTTTATTCCCTCTCCCTGTGACATTTTATTCCCTTCTCCCTGTGACATTTAATTCCCTCTTCCTGTGACATTTGATTCCTTCACCCTGTGACATTTTATTCCCTCTCCCTGTGACATTTTATTCCCTTCTCCATGTGACATTTCATTCCTTCTCCCTGTGACATTTGATTCCCTCTCCCTGTGACATTTAATTCCCTTCTCCCTGTGACATTTTATTCGCACTCTCTGTGACATTTCATTCCCTTCTCCCTATGACATTTTATTCGCACTCTCTGTGACATTTCATTCCCTTCTCCCTGTGACATTTTATTCCTTCTCCCTGTGACTTTTTATTCACTTTTCCCTGTGACATTTTCTTCCCTCTCCCTGTGATTTTTTATTCCCTCTCCCTGTGACATTTCATTCCCTCCCACTTTGACATTTCATTCTCTTCTCCCTGTGACATTTTATTCCTTCTCCCTGTGACATTTCATTCGCTCCCCCTGTGACATTTCTTTCCCTTCACCCTGTGACATTTTATTCCCTCTCCCTGTGACATTTCATTCACTCCCCCAGAGACATTTCTTTCCCTTCTCACTGTGACATTTTAATCCCTCTCCCTGTGACATTTTATTCCCTTCTCCATGTGACATTTTATTCCCTCTCCCTGTGACATTTCATTCCTTCTCCCTGTGATATTTTATTTCCTTCTCTCTGTGTAATTTTATTCCCTCTCCCTTTGACATTTTATTCCCTCCTCCTAGTGACATTTTATTCCCTTCTCCCTGTGATCTTTTATTCCCTTCTCCCTGTGACATTTTATTTCTTCAACCTGTGACATTATATTCCCTCTCCCTGTGACATTTTATTCCCTTCTCCCTGTGACATTTAATTCCCTCTCCCTGTGATATTTGATTCCTTCACCCTGTGACATTTGATTCCCTCTCCCTGTGACATTTTATTCCCTCTCCCTGTGACATTTTATTCCCTTCTCCATGTGACATTTCATTCCCTTCTCACTGTGAGATTTCATTCCCTCTCCCTGTGACATTTCATTCCCTCTCCCTGTGACATTTTATTCCTTCACCCTGTGACATTTCATTCCCTCTCCCTGTGACATTTTATTCCTTCACCCTGTGACATTTTATTCCCTCTCCCTGTGACATTTGATTCCTTCACCCTGTGACATTTGATTCCCTCTCCCTGTGACATTTAATTCCCTTCTCCCTGTGACATTTTATTCCCTTCTCCCAGTGACATTTTATTCGCCTTTCCCTGTGACATTATATTCCCTTCTCACTGTGACATTTTTTCCTTTCTCCCTGTGACATTTTATTCCCTTCTCCCTGTGACATTTTATTCCTTCTCCCTGTGACTTTTTATTCCCTTCTCCCTGTGACATTTTCTTCCCTCTCCCTGTGATTTTTTATTCCCTCTCCCTGTGACATTTCATTCCCTCCCACTTTGACATTTCATTCTCTTCTCCCTGTGACATTTTATTCATTCTCCCTGTGACATTTCATTCGCTCCCCCTGTGATATTTCATTCCCTCCCCTGAGACATTTCTTTCCCTTCTCCCTGTGACATTTCATTCCCTCTCCCTGTGACATTTTATTCCCTTTTCCATGTGACATTTTATTCCCTCTTCCTCTGATATTTTATTCCCTTCTCCCTGTGACTTTTTATTCACTCTCCCTGTGACATTTCATTCCCTCCCCCAGAGACATTTCTTTCCCTTCTCCCTGTGACATTTTATTCCCTCTACCTGTCACATTTTATTGCTCTCCTGTGATTTTTTATTCCCTCTCCCTGTGAAATTTTATTCCTTTTCCCTGTGATATTTTATTTCCTTCTCCCTGTGACATTTTATTCCCTTCTCCCTGTGACATTTCATTCTCTCTCCCTGTGACATTTTATTCCTTCACCCTGTGACATTTTATTCCCTCTCCCTGTGACTTTTGATTCCTTCACCCTGTGACATTTTATTCCCTCTCCCTGTGACATTTTATTCCCTTCTCCATGTGACATTTCATTCCTTCTCCCTGTGACATTTGATGCCCTCTCCCTGTGATTTTTAATTCCCTTCTCCCTCTGACATTTTATTCCCTCTCCCTGTGACATTTTATTCCTTCTCCATGTGACATTTCATTCCCTTTCCCTGTGACATTTTATTCCCTCTTCCTGTGACATTTTATTCCCTCTCCCTGTGACATTTGATTCGCTTCTCCCTGTGACCTTTTATTCCCTTCTCCCTGTGACATTTTATTCCTTCACCCTGTGACATTTTATTCCCTCTCCCTGTGACATTTGATTCCTTCACCCTGTGACATTTGATTCCCTCTCCCTGTGACATTTAATTCCCTTCTCCCTGTGACATTTCATTCCCTTCTCCCTGTGACTTTTTATTCACTCTCCCTGTGACATTTCATTCCCTCCCCCAGAGACATTTCTTTCCCTTCTCCCTGTGACATTTCATTCCCTCTCCCTGTGACATTTTATTCCCTTCTCCCTGTGACATTTCATTCCCTTCTCCCTGTGACTTTTTATTCACTCTCCCTGTGACATTTCATTCCCTCCCCCAGAGACATTTCTTTCCCTTCTCCCTGTGACATTTTATTCCCTCTACCTGTCACATTTTATTGCTCTCCTGTGATTTTTTATTCCCTCTCCCTGTGAAATTTTATTCCTTTTCCCTGTGATATTTTATTTCCTTCTCCCTGTGACATTTTATTCCCTTCTCCCTGTGACATTTCATTCCCTCTCCCTGTGACATTTTATTCCTTCACCCTGTGACATTTTATTCCCTCTCCCTGTGACATTTGATTCCTTCACCCTGTGACATTTTATTCCCTCTCCCTGTGACATTTTATTCCCTTCTCCATGTGACATTTCATTCCTTCTCCCTGTGACATTTGATGCCCTCTCCCTGTGATTTTTAATTCCCTTCTCCCTCTGACATTTTATTCCCTCTTCCTGTGACATTTTATTCCCTCTCCCTGTGACATTTGATTCGCTTCTCCCTGTGACCTTTTATTCCCTTCTCCCTGTGACATTTTATTCCTTCACCCTGTGACATTTTATTCCCTCTCCCTGTGACATTTGATTCCTTCACCCTGTGACATTTGATTCCCTCTCCCTGTGACATTTAATTCCCTTCTCCCTGTGACATTTTATTCCCTTCTCCCAGTGACATTTTATTTGCCTTTCCCTGTGACATTATATTCCCTTCTCACTGTGACATTTTTTCCTTTCTCCCTGTGACATTTTATTCCCTTCTCCCTATGACATTTTATTCCCACTCTCTGTGACATTTTATTCCCTCTCCCTGTGACATTTCATTCCCTCCCACTTTGACATTTCATTCTCTTCTCCCTGTGACATTTTATTCATTCTCCCTGTGACATTTCATTCGCTCCCCCTGTGATATTTCGTTCCCTCCCCTGAGACATTTCTTTCCCTTCTCCCTGTGACATTTTATTCCCTTCTCCCAGTGACATTTTATTTGCCTTTCCCTGTGACATTATATTCCCTTCTCACTGTGACATTTTTTCCTTTCTCCCTGTGACATTTTATTCCCTTCTCCCTATGACATTTTATTCCCACTCCCTTTGACATTTTATTCCCATCTCCTAGTGACGTTTTATTCCCTTCTACCTGTGACATTTCATTCCCTCCCCCTGTGACATTTTATTCCCTCTCCTTGGGATATGTTATTCCCTTCTCCCTGTGTCATTTCATTTCCTCTCCCCATGACATTTTATTCCCACTCCCTGTGACATTTTATTCCCTCTCCCTGTGATTTTTTATTCCCTATCCCTGTGAAATTTTATTCCATCTCACTGTAATATTTTATTTCATTCTCCCTGTGACATTTTATTCCCTTCTCCCTGTGACATTTCATTCACTCTCCCTGTGACATTTTATTCCCTTCTCCCTGTGACATTTTATTCCTTCCCCCTGTGACATTTTATTCCTTCCCCCTGTGACATTTTATTCTCTCTCCCTGTGACATTTTATTTCCTTCTCCCTGTGACATTTCATTCCCTCTCCCTGTGACATTTTATTCCCTTCTCCCTGTGACATTTTATTCCCTTCTCCCTGTGACATTTTATTCCCTCTGACTGTGACATTTTATTCCCTTCTCCCTGTGACATTTTCTTCCCTGTCCCTGTGACATTTTATTCCCTCTCCCTGTGACAGTTTATTCCCTTCTCCCTGTGACATTTTATTTCCTTCTCCCTCTGACATTTTATTCCCGCTCCCTGTGACATTTTATTCCCTTCTCCCTCTGACATTTTATTCCCACTCCCTGTGACATTTTATTCCTTCTCCCTGTGACATTTTATTCCCTTCTCCCTGTGACATTTCATTCCCTCTCCTTGTGACATTTCATTCCCTCCCCCTTTGACATTTCATTCCCTCTCCCTGTGACATTTCATTCCCTCCACCTTTGACATTTCATTCCCTTCTGCCTGTGACATTTTATTCCTTCTCCCTGTGACATTTCATTCACTCCCCCTGTGACGTTTCATTCCCTCCACATGAGACATTTCTTTCCCTTCTCACTGTGACATTTATTCGCTTCTACCTGTGACATTTTATGCCCTCTCCCTGTGACATTTTATCCCTTCTCCCTGTGACATTTTATTCCCTCCCCCAGTGAAATTTTATTCCCTCTCCCCGTGTCAATTTATTCCCTCTCCCTGTGAAATTTTATTCCCTCTTCCTTTGACTTTTTATTCCCTTCTCCCTGTGACATTTTATTCCCACTCCCTTTGATTTTTTATTCCCTCTCCCTGTGAAATTTTATTCCTTTTCCCTGTGATATTTTATTTCCTTCTCCCTGTGACATTTCTTTCCCTTCTCCCTGTGACATTTCATTCCCTCTCCCTGTGACATTTTATTCCCTTTTCCATGTGACATTTTATTCCCTCTTCCTCTGATATTTTATTCCCTTCTCCCTGTGACTTTTTATTCACTCTCCCTGTGACATTTCATTCCCTCCCCCAGAGACATTTCTTTCCCTTCTCCCTGTGACATTTTATTCCCTCTACCTGTCACATTTTATTGCTCTCCTGTGATTTTTTATTCCCTCTCCCTGTGAAATTTTATTCCTTTTCCCTGTGATATTTTATTTCCTTCTCCCTGTGACATTTTATTCCCTTCTCCCTGTGACATTTCATTCTCTCTCCCTGTGACATTTTATTCCTTCACCCTGTGACATTTTATTCCCTCTCCCTGTGACTTTTGATTCCTTCACCCTGTGACATTTTATTCCCTCTCCCTGTGACATTTTATTCCCTTCTCCATGTGACATTTCATTCCTTCTCCCTGTGACATTTGATGCCCTCTCCCTGTGATTTTTAATTCCCTTCTCCCTCTGACATTTTATTCCCTCTCCCTGTGACATTTTATTCCTTCTCCATGTGACATTTCATTCCCTTTCCCTGTGACATTTTATTCCCTCTTCCTGTGACATTTTATTCCCTCTCCCTGTGACATTTGATTCGCTTCTCCCTGTGACCTTTTATTCCCTTCTCCCTGTGACATTTTATTCCTTCACCCTGTGACATTTTATTCCCTCTCCCTGTGACATTTGATTCCTTCACCCTGTGACATTTGATTCCCTCTCCCTGTGACATTTAATTCCCTTCTCCCTGTGACATTTCATTCCCTTCTCCCTGTGACTTTTTATTCACTCTCCCTGTGACATTTCATTCCCTCCCCCAGAGACATTTCTTTCCCTTCTCCCTGTGACATTTCATTCCCTCTCCCTGTGACATTTTATTCCCTTCTCCCTGTGACATTTCATTCCCTTCTCCCTGTGACTTTTTATTCACTCTCCCTGTGACATTTCATTCCCTCCCCCAGAGACATTTCTTTCCCTTCTCCCTGTGACATTTTATTCCCTCTACCTGTCACATTTTATTGCTCTCCTGTGATTTTTTATTCCCTCTCCCTGTGAAATTTTATTCCTTTTCCCTGTGATATTTTATTTCCTTCTCCCTGTGACATTTTATTCCCTTCTCCCTGTGACATTTCATTCCCTCTCCCTGTGACATTTTATTCCTTCACCCTGTGACATTTTATTCCCTCTCCCTGTGACATTTGATTCCTTCACCCTGTGACATTTTATTCCCTCTCCCTGTGACATTTTATTCCCTTCTCCATGTGACATTTCATTCCTTCTCCCTGTGACATTTGATGCCCTCTCCCTGTGATTTTTAATTCCCTTCTCCCTCTGACATTTTATTCCCTCTTCCTGTGACATTTTATTCCCTCTCCCTGTGACATTTGATTCGCTTCTCCCTGTGACCTTTTATTCCCTTCTCCCTGTGACATTTTATTCCTTCACCCTGTGACATTTTATTCCCTCTCCCTGTGACATTTGATTCCTTCACCCTGTGACATTTGATTCCCTCTCCCTGTGACATTTAATTCCCTTCTCCCTGTGACATTTTATTCCCTTCTCCCAGTGACATTTTATTTGCCTTTCCCTGTGACATTATATTCCCTTCTCACTGTGACATTTTTTCCTTTCTCCCTGTGACATTTTATTCCCTTCTCCCTATGACATTTTATTCCCACTCTCTGTGACATTTTATTCCCTCTCCCTGTGACATTTCATTCCCTCCCACTTTGACATTTCATTCTCTTCTCCCTGTGACATTTTATTCATTCTCCCTGTGACATTTCATTCGCTCCCCCTGTGATATTTCGTTCCCTCCCCTGAGACATTTCTTTCCCTTCTCCCTGTGACATTTTATTCCCTTCTCCCAGTGACATTTTATTTGCCTTTCCCTGTGACATTATATTCCCTTCTCACTGTGACATTTTTTCCTTTCTCCCTGTGACATTTTATTCCCTTCTCCCTATGACATTTTATTCCCACTCCCTTTGACATTTTATTCCCATCTCCTAGTGACGTTTTATTCCCTTCTACCTGTGACATTTCATTCCCTCCCCCTGTGACATTTTATTCCCTCTCCTTGGGATATGTTATTCCCTTCTCCCTGTGTCATTTCATTTCCTCTCCCCGTGACATTTTATTCCCACTCCCTGTGACATTTTATTCCCTCTCCCTGTGATTTTTTATTCCCTATCCCTGTGAAATTTTATTCCATCTCACTGTAATATTTTATTTCATTCTCCCTGTGACATTTTATTCCCTTCTCCCTGTGACATTTCATTCACTCTCCCTGTGACATTTTATTCCCTTCTCCCTGTGACATTTTATTCCTTCCCCCTGTGACATTTTATTCCTTCCCCCTGTGACATTTTATTCTCTCTCCCTGTGACATTTTATTTCCTTCTCCCTGTGACATTTCATTCCCTCTCCCTGTGACATTTTATTCCCTTCTCCCTGTGACATTTTATTCCCTTCTCCCTGTGACATTTTATTCCCTCTGACTGTGACATTTTATTCCCTTCTCCCTGTGACATTTTCTTCCCTGTCCCTGTGACATTTTATTCCCTCTCCCTGTGACAGTTTATTCCCTTCTCCCTGTGACATTTTATTTCCTTCTCCCTCTGACATTTTATTCCCTCCCCCAGTGAAATTTTATTCCCTCTCCCCGTGTCAATTTATTCCCTCTCCCTGTGAAATTTTATTCCCTCTTCCTTTGACTTTTTATTCCCTTCTCCCTGTGACATTTTATTCCCACTCCCTTTGATTTTTTATTCCCTCTCCCTGTGAAATTTTATTCCTTTTCCCTGTGATATTTTATTTCCTTCTCCCTGTGACATTTTATTAACTTCTCCCTGTGACATTTTATTTCCTTCTCCATGTGACATTTCATTCCTTCTCCCTGTGACATTTTATTCCCTTCTCCCAGTGACATTTTATTCCCCTCTGCCTGTGACATTTTATTTCCTTCTCACTGTTACATTTTTTCCCTTCTTCCTGAGACCTTTTATTCCCTCTCCCTGTGACATTTTCTTCCCTCTCCCTGTGACATTTTATTCCCTTCTCCCTGTAACATTTTATTTCCTTCTCCCTCTGACATTTTATTCCCGCTCCCTGTGACATTTTATTCCCTTCTCCCTCTGACATTTTATTCCCACTCCCTTTGACATTTTATTCCTTCTCCCTGTGACATTTTATTCCCTTCTCCCTGTGACATTTCATTCCCTCTCCTTGTGACATTTCATTCCCTCCCCCTTTGACATTTCATTCCCTCTCCCTGTGACATTTCATTCCCTCCACCTTTGACATTTCATTCCCTTCTGCCTGTGACATTTTATTCCTTCTCCCTGTGACATTTCATTCACTCCCCCTGTGACGTTTCATTCCCTCCACCTGAGACATTTCTTTCCCTTCTCACTGTGACATTTATTCGCTTCTCCCTGTGACATTTTATTCCCTCTCCCTGTGACATTTTATTCCTTCTCCCTGTGACATTTTATTCCCTCTCCCAGTGAAATTTTATTCCCTCTCCCCGTGACAATTTATTCCCTCTTCCTGTGAAATTTTATTCCCTCTTCCTGTGACTTTTTATTCCCTTCTCCCTGTGACATTTTATTCCCACTCCCTTTGATTTTTTATTCCCTCTCCCTGTGAAATTTTATTCCTTTTCCATGTGATATTTTATTTCCTTCTCCCTGTGACATTTTATTACCTTCTCCCTGTGACATTTTATTCCCTTCTCCATGTGACATTTCATTCCTTCTCCCTGTGACATTTTATTCCCTTCTCCCAGTGACATTTTATTCCCTTCTGCCTGTGACATTTTATTTCCTTCTCACTGTTACATTTTTTCCCTTCTTCCTGAGACCTTTTATTCCCTTCTCCCTGTGACATTTTATTCCTTCTCCCTGTGACATGTTATTCCCTTCTCCCTGTGACATTTCATTCCCTTCTCCCTGTGACATTTTATTTCCTTCTCCCTGTGACTTTTTATTCCCTCTCCATGTGACATTTTATTCCCTTCTCCCTGTGACATTTTATTCCCTTCTCCCTCTGACATTTTAATCCCTTCTCCCTGTGACATTTTATTCCCTCTCCCTGTGACATTTTATTCCTATTCCCTGTGACATTTTATTCCCTTCTCCCTGTGACATTTCTTTCCCTTCTCCCTGTGACATTTTATTCCCTTCTCCCTCTGACATTTTAATCCCTTCTCCCTGTGACATTTTATTCCCTCTCCCTGTGACATTTTATTCCTATTCCCTGTGACTTTTTATTCCCTCTCCCTGTGACATTTCTTTCCCTTCTCCCTGTGACATTTCATTCCCTCCACCTGTGGCATTTCATTCCCTTTCCCTGTGACATTTCATTCCCTAACCCTGTGACATTTCATTCCCTCTCCTTGTGACATTTGATTCCCTTCTCCCTGTGTCATTTTATTCCCTTCTCCCTCTGTCATTTTCTTCCCTTCTCCGTGTGACATTTCATTCCCTCTCACTGTGACATTTTATTCCCTCTTCCTGTGACATTTTATTCCCTTCTCCCTGTGACATTTTATTCCCTTCTCCCGGTGACATTTTATTCCCTCTCCCTGTGATTTTTTATTCTTTCTCCCTGCGAAATTTTTTTCCATCTCCCTGTGACATTTTATTCCCTCTCCCTGTGACATTTTATTCCCTCTCCCTGTGACATTTCATTCCCTCACCCTGTGACATTTTATTCTCTCGCCCTGTGACATTTTATTCCCTTCTCCCTGTGACATTTTATTCCCTCTTCCTGTAACATTTTATTCCCTTCTCCCTGTGACATTTTATTCCCTTCTCCCTGTGAGATCTTATTCCCTCTCCCTGTGACATTTTATTCCCTATCCCTGTGACATTTTATTCCCTTCTCCCTGTGACATTTTATTCCCTTCTCCCTGTGACATTTTATTCCCTTCTCCCTGTGACATTTCATTCCCTCTCCCTGTGACATTTCATTCCCTCCCCCTTTGACATTTCATTCTCTATCCCCGTGACATTTTATTCCCTCTCGCTGTTAAATATTATTCCCTCTTCCTGTGACTTTTTATTCCCTTCTCCCTGTGACATTTTATTCCCTCTCGCTGTGATTTTTTATTCCCTCTCCCTGTGAAATTTTATTCCTTCCCCCTGTGATATTTTATTTCCTTCTCCCTGTGACATTTTATTCCCACTCCCTTTGACATTTTATTCCCATCTCCTAGTGACGTTTTATTCCCTTCTACCTGTGACATTTCATTCCCTCCCCCTGTGACATTTTATTCCCTCTCCTTGGGATATGTTATTCCCTTCTCCCTGTGTCATTTCATTTCCTCTCCCCGTGACATTTTATTCCCACTCCCTGTGACATTTTATTCCCTCTCCCTGTGATTTTTTATTCCCTATCCCTGTGAAATTTTATTCCATCTCACTGTAATATTTTATTTCATTCTCCCTGTGACATTTTATTCCCTTCTCCCTGTGACATTTCATTCACTCTCCCTGTGACATTTTATTCCCTTCTCCCTGTGACATTTTATTCCTTCCCCCTGTGACATTTTATTCCTTCCCCCTGTGACATTTTATTCTCTCTCCCTGTGACATTTTATTTCCTTCTCCCTGTGACATTTCATTCCCTCTCCCTGTGACATTTTATTCCCTTCTCCCTGTGACATTTTATTCCCTTCTCCCTGTGACATTTTATTCCCTCTGACTGTGACATTTTATTCCCTTCTCCCTGTGACATTTTCTTCCCTGTCCCTGTGACATTTTATTCCCTCTCCCTGTGACAGTTTATTCCCTTCTCCCTGTGACATTTTATTTCCTTCTCCCTCTGACATTTTATTCCCGCTCCCTGTGACATTTTATTCCCTTCTCCCTCTGACATTTTATTCCCACTCCCTGTGACATTTTATTCCTTCTCCCTGTGACATTTTATTCCCTTCTCCCTGTGACATTTCATTCCCTCTCCTTGTGACATTTCATTCCCTCCCCCTTTGACATTTCATTCCCTCTCCCTGTGACATTTCATTCCCTCCACCTTTGACATTTCATTCCCTTCTGCCTGTGACATTTTATTCCTTCTCCCTGTGACATTTCATTCACTCCCCCTGTGACGTTTCATTCCCTCCACATGAGACATTTCTTTCCCTTCTCACTGTGACATTTATTCGCTTCTACCTGTGACATTTTATGCCCTCTCCCTGTGACATTTTATCCCTTCTCCCTGTGACATTTTATTCCCTCCCCCAGTGAAATTTTATTCCCTCTCCCCGTGTCAATTTATTCCCTCTCCCTGTGAAATTTTATTCCCTCTTCCTTTGACTTTTTATTCCCTTCTCCCTGTGACATTTTATTCCCACTCCCTTTGATTTTTTATTCCCTCTCCCTGTGAAATTTTATTCCTTTTCCCTGTGATATTTTATTTCCTTCTCCCTGTGACATTTTATTACCTTCTCCCTGTGACATTTTATTTCCTTCTCCATGTGACATTTCATTCCTTCTCCCTGTGACATTTTATTCCCTTCTCCCAGTGACATTTTATTCCCTTCTGCCTGTGACATTTTATTTCCTTCTCACTGTTACATTTTTTCCCTTCTTCCTGAGACCTTTTATTCCCTTCTCCCTGTGACATTTCATTCCCTTCTCCTTGTGACATTTTATTCCCTCTCCATGTGACGTTTTATTCCCTTCTCCCTGTGACATTTTATTTCCTTCTCCCTGTGACTTTTTATTCCCTCTCCATGTGACATTTAATTCCCTTCTCCCTGTGACATTTTATTCCCTTCTCCCTGTGACATTTTATTCCCTCTCCCTGTGACATTTTATTCCTATTCCCTGTGACATTTTATTCCCTTCTCCCTGTGACTTTTTATTCCCTCTCCCTGTGTCATTTCTTTCCCTTCTCCCTGTGACATTTCATTCCCTCCCCCTGTGGCATTTCATTCCCTTTCCCTGTGACATTTCATTCCCTAACCCTGTGACATTTCATTCCCTCTCCTTGTGACATTTTATTCCCTTCTCCCTGTGACATTTTATTCCTTCCCCCTGTGACATTTTATTCCTTCCCCCTGTGACATTTTATTCTCTCTCCCTGTGACATTTTATTTCCTTCTCCCTGTGACATTTCATTCCCTCTCCCTGTGACATTTTATTCCCTTCTCCCTGTGACATTTTATTCCCTTCTCCCTGTGACATTTTATTCCCTCTGACTGTGACATTTTATTCCCTTCTCCCTGTGACATTTTCTTCCCTGTCCCTGTGACATTTTATTCCCTCTCCCTGTGACAGTTTATTCCCTTCTCCCTGTGACATTTTATTTCCTTCTCCCTCTGACATTTTATTCCCGCTCCCTGTGACATTTTATTCCCTTCTCCCTCTGACATTTTATTCCCACTCCCTGTGACATTTTATTCCTTCTCCCTGTGACATTTTATTCCCTTCTCCCTGTGACATTTCATTCCCTCTCCTTGTGACATTTCATTCCCTCCCCCTTTGACATTTCATTCCCTCTCCCTGTGACATTTCATTCCCTCCACCTTTGACATTTCATTCCCTTCTGCCTGTGACATTTTATTCCTTCTCCCTGTGACATTTCATTCACTCCCCCTGTGACGTTTCATTCCCTCCACATGAGACATTTCTTTCCCTTCTCACTGTGACATTTATTCGCTTCTACCTGTGACATTTTATGCCCTCTCCCTGTGACATTTTATCCCTTCTCCCTGTGACATTTTATTCCCTCCCCCAGTGAAATTTTATTCCCTCTCCCCGTGTCAATTTATTCCCTCTCCCTGTGAAATTTTATTCCCTCTTCCTTTGACTTTTTATTCCCTTCTCCCTGTGACATTTTATTCCCACTCCCTTTGATTTTTTATTCCCTCTCCCTGTGAAATTTTATTCCTTTTCCCTGTGATATTTTATTTCCTTCTCCCTGTGACATTTCTTTCCCTTCTCCCTGTGACATTTCATTCCCTCTCCCTGTGACATTTTATTCCCTTTTCCATGTGACATTTTATTCCCTCTTCCTCTGATATTTTATTCCCTTCTCCCTGTGACTTTTTATTCACTCTCCCTGTGACATTTCATTCCCTCCCCCAGAGACATTTCTTTCCCTTCTCCCTGTGACATTTTATTCCCTCTACCTGTCACATTTTATTGCTCTCCTGTGATTTTTTATTCCCTCTCCCTGTGAAATTTTATTCCTTTTCCCTGTGATATTTTATTTCCTTCTCCCTGTGACATTTTATTCCCTTCTCCCTGTGACATTTCATTCTCTCTCCCTGTGACATTTTATTCCTTCACCCTGTGACATTTTATTCCCTCTCCCTGTGACTTTTGATTCCTTCACCCTGTGACATTTTATTCCCTCTCCCTGTGACATTTTATTCCCTTCTCCATGTGACATTTCATTCCTTCTCCCTGTGACATTTGATGCCCTCTCCCTGTGATTTTTAATTCCCTTCTCCCTCTGACATTTTATTCCCTCTCCCTGTGACATTTTATTCCTTCTCCATGTGACATTTCATTCCCTTTCCCTGTGACATTTTATTCCCTCTTCCTGTGACATTTTATTCCCTCTCCCTGTGACATTTGATTCGCTTCTCCCTGTGACCTTTTATTCCCTTCTCCCTGTGACATTTTATTCCTTCACCCTGTGACATTTTATTCCCTCTCCCTGTGACATTTGATTCCTTCACCCTGTGACATTTGATTCCCTCTCCCTGTGACATTTAATTCCCTTCTCCCTGTGACATTTCATTCCCTTCTCCCTGTGACTTTTTATTCACTCTCCCTGTGACATTTCATTCCCTCCCCCAGAGACATTTCTTTCCCTTCTCCCTGTGACATTTCATTCCCTCTCCCTGTGACATTTTATTCCCTTCTCCCTGTGACATTTCATTCCCTTCTCCCTGTGACTTTTTATTCACTCTCCCTGTGACATTTCATTCCCTCCCCCAGAGACATTTCTTTCCCTTCTCCCTGTGACATTTTATTCCCTCTACCTGTCACATTTTATTGCTCTCCTGTGATTTTTTATTCCCTCTCCCTGTGAAATTTTATTCCTTTTCCCTGTGATATTTTATTTCCTTCTCCCTGTGACATTTTATTCCCTTCTCCCTGTGACATTTCATTCCCTCTCCCTGTGACATTTTATTCCTTCACCCTGTGACATTTTATTCCCTCTCCCTGTGACATTTGATTCCTTCACCCTGTGACATTTTATTCCCTCTCCCTGTGACATTTTATTCCCTTCTCCATGTGACATTTCATTCCTTCTCCCTGTGACATTTGATGCCCTCTCCCTGTGATTTTTAATTCCCTTCTCCCTCTGACATTTTATTCCCTCTTCCTGTGACATTTTATTCCCTCTCCCTGTGACATTTGATTCGCTTCTCCCTGTGACCTTTTATTCCCTTCTCCCTGTGACATTTTATTCCTTCACCCTGTGACATTTTATTCCCTCTCCCTGTGACATTTGATTCCTTCACCCTGTGACATTTGATTCCCTCTCCCTGTGACATTTAATTCCCTTCTCCCTGTGACATTTTATTCCCTTCTCCCAGTGACATTTTATTTGCCTTTCCCTGTGACATTATATTCCCTTCTCACTGTGACATTTTTTCCTTTCTCCCTGTGACATTTTATTCCCTTCTCCCTATGACATTTTATTCCCACTCTCTGTGACATTTTATTCCCTCTCCCTGTGACATTTCATTCCCTCCCACTTTGACATTTCATTCTCTTCTCCCTGTGACATTTTATTCATTCTCCCTGTGACATTTCATTCGCTCCCCCTGTGATATTTCGTTCCCTCCCCTGAGACATTTCTTTCCCTTCTCCCTGTGACATTTTATTCCCTTCTCCCAGTGACATTTTATTTGCCTTTCCCTGTGACATTATATTCCCTTCTCACTGTGACATTTTTTCCTTTCTCCCTGTGACATTTTATTCCCTTCTCCCTATGACATTTTATTCCCACTCCCTTTGACATTTTATTCCCATCTCCTAGTGACGTTTTATTCCCTTCTACCTGTGACATTTCATTCCCTCCCCCTGTGACATTTTATTCCCTCTCCTTGGGATATGTTATTCCCTTCTCCCTGTGTCATTTCATTTCCTCTCCCCGTGACATTTTATTCCCACTCCCTGTGACATTTTATTCCCTCTCCCTGTGATTTTTTATTCCCTATCCCTGTGAAATTTTATTCCATCTCACTGTAATATTTTATTTCATTCTCCCTGTGACATTTTATTCCCTTCTCCCTGTGACATTTCATTCACTCTCCCTGTGACATTTTATTCCCTTCTCCCTGTGACATTTTATTCCTTCCCCCTGTGACATTTTATTCCTTCCCCCTGTGACATTTTATTCTCTCTCCCTGTGACATTTTATTTCCTTCTCCCTGTGACATTTCATTCCCTCTCCCTGTGACATTTTATTCCCTTCTCCCTGTGACATTTTATTCCCTTCTCCCTGTGACATTTTATTCCCTCTGACTGTGACATTTTATTCCCTTCTCCCTGTGACATTTTCTTCCCTGTCCCTGTGACATTTTATTCCCTCTCCCTGTGACAGTTTATTCCCTTCTCCCTGTGACATTTTATTTCCTTCTCCCTCTGACATTTTATTCCCGCTCCCTGTGACATTTTATTCCCTTCTCCCTCTGACATTTTATTCCCACTCCCTGTGACATTTTATTCCTTCTCCCTGTGACATTTTATTCCCTTCTCCCTGTGACATTTCATTCCCTCTCCTTGTGACATTTCATTCCCTCCCCCTTTGACATTTCATTCCCTCTCCCTGTGACATTTCATTCCCTCCACCTTTGACATTTCATTCCCTTCTGCCTGTGACATTTTATTCCTTCTCCCTGTGACATTTCATTCACTCCCCCTGTGACGTTTCATTCCCTCCACATGAGACATTTCTTTCCCTTCTCACTGTGACATTTATTCGCTTCTACCTGTGACATTTTATGCCCTCTCCCTGTGACATTTTATCCCTTCTCCCTGTGACATTTTATTCCCTCCCCCAGTGAAATTTTATTCCCTCTCCCCGTGTCAATTTATTCCCTCTCCCTGTGAAATTTTATTCCCTCTTCCTTTGACTTTTTATTCCCTTCTCCCTGTGACATTTTATTCCCACTCCCTTTGATTTTTTATTCCCTCTCCCTGTGAAATTTTATTCCTTTTCCCTGTGATATTTTATTTCCTTCTCCCTGTGACATTTTATTAACTTCTCCCTGTGACATTTTATTTCCTTCTCCATGTGACATTTCATTCCTTCTCCCTGTGACATTTTATTCCCTTCTCCCAGTGACATTTTATTCCCCTCTGCCTGTGACATTTTATTTCCTTCTCACTGTTACATTTTTTCCCTTCTTCCTGAGACCTTTTATTCCCTCTCCCTGTGACATTTTCTTCCCTCTCCCTGTGACATTTTATTCCCTTCTCCCTGTAACATTTTATTTCCTTCTCCCTCTGACATTTTATTCCCGCTCCCTGTGACATTTTATTCCCTTCTCCCTCTGACATTTTATTCCCACTCCCTTTGACATTTTATTCCTTCTCCCTGTGACATTTTATTCCCTTCTCCCTGTGACATTTCATTCCCTCTCCTTGTGACATTTCATTCCCTCCCCCTTTGACATTTCATTCCCTCTCCCTGTGACATTTCATTCCCTCCACCTTTGACATTTCATTCCCTTCTGCCTGTGACATTTTATTCCTTCTCCCTGTGACATTTCATTCACTCCCCCTGTGACGTTTCATTCCCTCCACCTGAGACATTTCTTTCCCTTCTCACTGTGACATTTATTCGCTTCTCCCTGTGACATTTTATTCCCTCTCCCTGTGACATTTTATTCCTTCTCCCTGTGACATTTTATTCCCTCTCCCAGTGAAATTTTATTCCCTCTCCCCGTGACAATTTATTCCCTCTTCCTGTGAAATTTTATTCCCTCTTCCTGTGACTTTTTATTCCCTTCTCCCTGTGACATTTTATTCCCACTCCCTTTGATTTTTTATTCCCTCTCCCTGTGAAATTTTATTCCTTTTCCATGTGATATTTTATTTCCTTCTCCCTGTGACATTTTATTACCTTCTCCCTGTGACATTTTATTCCCTTCTCCATGTGACATTTCATTCCTTCTCCCTGTGACATTTTATTCCCTTCTCCCAGTGACATTTTATTCCCTTCTGCCTGTGACATTTTATTTCCTTCTCACTGTTACATTTTTTCCCTTCTTCCTGAGACCTTTTATTCCCTTCTCCCTGTGACATTTTATTCCTTCTCCCTGTGACATGTTATTCCCTTCTCCCTGTGACATTTCATTCCCTTCTCCCTGTGACATTTTATTTCCTTCTCCCTGTGACTTTTTATTCCCTCTCCATGTGACATTTTATTCCCTTCTCCCTGTGACATTTTATTCCCTTCTCCCTCTGACATTTTAATCCCTTCTCCCTGTGACATTTTATTCCCTCTCCCTGTGACATTTTATTCCTATTCCCTGTGACATTTTATTCCCTTCTCCCTGTGACATTTCTTTCCCTTCTCCCTGTGACATTTTATTCCCTTCTCCCTCTGACATTTTAATCCCTTCTCCCTGTGACATTTTATTCCCTCTCCCTGTGACATTTTATTCCTATTCCCTGTGACTTTTTATTCCCTCTCCCTGTGACATTTCTTTCCCTTCTCCCTGTGACATTTCATTCCCTCCACCTGTGGCATTTCATTCCCTTTCCCTGTGACATTTCATTCCCTAACCCTGTGACATTTCATTCCCTCTCCTTGTGACATTTGATTCCCTTCTCCCTGTGTCATTTTATTCCCTTCTCCCTCTGTCATTTTCTTCCCTTCTCCGTGTGACATTTCATTCCCTCTCACTGTGACATTTTATTCCCTCTTCCTGTGACATTTTATTCCCTTCTCCCTGTGACATTTTATTCCCTTCTCCCGGTGACATTTTATTCCCTCTCCCTGTGATTTTTTATTCTTTCTCCCTGCGAAATTTTTTTCCATCTCCCTGTGACATTTTATTCCCTCTCCCTGTGACATTTTATTCCCTCTCCCTGTGACATTTCATTCCCTCACCCTGTGACATTTTATTCTCTCGCCCTGTGACATTTTATTCCCTTCTCCCTGTGACATTTTATTCCCTCTTCCTGTAACATTTTATTCCCTTCTCCCTGTGACATTTTATTCCCTTCTCCCTGTGAGATCTTATTCCCTCTCCCTGTGACATTTTATTCCCTATCCCTGTGACATTTTATTCCCTTCTCCCTGTGACATTTTATTCCCTTCTCCCTGTGACATTTTATTCCCTTCTCCCTGTGACATTTCATTCCCTCTCCCTGTGACATTTCATTCCCTCCCCCTTTGACATTTCATTCTCTATCCCCGTGACATTTTATTCCCTCTCGCTGTTAAATATTATTCCCTCTTCCTGTGACTTTTTATTCCCTTCTCCCTGTGACATTTTATTCCCTCTCGCTGTGATTTTTTATTCCCTCTCCCTGTGAAATTTTATTCCTTCCCCCTGTGATATTTTATTTCCTTCTCCCTGTGACATTTTATTCCCACTCCCTTTGACATTTTATTCCCATCTCCTAGTGACGTTTTATTCCCTTCTACCTGTGACATTTCATTCCCTCCCCCTGTGACATTTTATTCCCTCTCCTTGGGATATGTTATTCCCTTCTCCCTGTGTCATTTCATTTCCTCTCCCCGTGACATTTTATTCCCACTCCCTGTGACATTTTATTCCCTCTCCCTGTGATTTTTTATTCCCTATCCCTGTGAAATTTTATTCCATCTCACTGTAATATTTTATTTCATTCTCCCTGTGACATTTTATTCCCTTCTCCCTGTGACATTTCATTCACTCTCCCTGTGACATTTTATTCCCTTCTCCCTGTGACATTTTATTCCTTCCCCCTGTGACATTTTATTCCTTCCCCCTGTGACATTTTATTCTCTCTCCCTGTGACATTTTATTTCCTTCTCCCTGTGACATTTCATTCCCTCTCCCTGTGACATTTTATTCCCTTCTCCCTGTGACATTTTATTCCCTTCTCCCTGTGACATTTTATTCCCTCTGACTGTGACATTTTATTCCCTTCTCCCTGTGACATTTTCTTCCCTGTCCCTGTGACATTTTATTCCCTCTCCCTGTGACAGTTTATTCCCTTCTCCCTGTGACATTTTATTTCCTTCTCCCTCTGACATTTTATTCCCGCTCCCTGTGACATTTTATTCCCTTCTCCCTCTGACATTTTATTCCCACTCCCTGTGACATTTTATTCCTTCTCCCTGTGACATTTTATTCCCTTCTCCCTGTGACATTTCATTCCCTCTCCTTGTGACATTTCATTCCCTCCCCCTTTGACATTTCATTCCCTCTCCCTGTGACATTTCATTCCCTCCACCTTTGACATTTCATTCCCTTCTGCCTGTGACATTTGATTCCTTCTCCCTGTGACATTTCATTCACTCCCCCTGTGACGTTTCATTCCCTCCACATGAGACATTTCTTTCCCTTCTCACTGTGACATTTATTCGCTTCTACCTGTGACATTTTATGCCCTCTCCCTGTGACATTTTATCCCTTCTCCCTGTGACATTTTATTCCCTCCCCCAGTGAAATTTTATTCCCTCTCCCCGTGTCAATTTATTCCCTCTCCCTGTGAAATTTTATTCCCTCTTCCTTTGACTTTTTATTCCCTTCTCCCTGTGACATTTTATTCCCACTCCCTTTGATTTTTTATTCCCTCTCCCTGTGAAATTTTATTCCTTTTCCCTGTGATATTTTATTTCCTTCTCCCTGTGACATTTTATTACCTTCTCCCTGTGACATTTTATTTCCTTCTCCATGTGACATTTCATTCCTTCTCCCTGTGACATTTTATTCCCTTCTCCCAGTGACATTTTATTCCCTTCTGCCTGTGACATTTTATTTCCTTCTCACTGTTACATTTTTTCCCTTCTTCCTGAGACCTTTTATTCCCTTCTCCCTGTGACATTTCATTCCCTTCTCCTTGTGACATTTTATTCCCTCTCCATGTGACGTTTTATTCCCTTCTCCCTGTGACATTTTATTTCCTTCTCCCTGTGACTTTTTATTCCCTCTCCATGTGACATTTAATTCCCTTCTCCCTGTGACATTTTATTCCCTTCTCCCTGTGACATTTTATTCCCTCTCCCTGTGACATTTTATTCCTATTCCCTGTGACATTTTATTCCCTTCTCCCTGTGACTTTTTATTCCCTCTCCCTGTGTCATTTCTTTCCCTTCTCCCTGTGACATTTCATTCCCTCCCCCTGTGGCATTTCATTCCCTTTCCCTGTGACATTTCATTCCCTAACCCTGTGACATTTCATTCCCTCTCCTTGTGACATTTTATTCCCTTCTCCCTGTGTCATTTTATTCCCTTCTCCCTCTGTCATTTTCTTCCCTTCTCCGTGTGACATTTCATTCCATCACACTGTGACATTTTATTCCCTCTTCCTGTGACATTTTATTCCCTTCTCCCGGTGACATTTTATTCCCTCTCCCTGTGATTTTTTATTCTTTCTCCCTGCGAAATTTTTTTCCATCTCCCTGTGACATTTTATTCCCTCTCCCTGTGACATTTCATTCCCTCTCCCTGTGACATTTTATTCCCTCATCCTGTGACATTTTATTCCCTTCTCCCTGTGACATTCCATTTCATTCTCCCTGTGACATTTCATTCCCACTCCCTGTGACATTTTATATCCTCTTCCTGTGACATTTTATTCCCTTCTCCCTGTGACATTTTATTCCCTTCACCCTGTGACATTTCATTCCCTCTCCCTGTGACATTTCATTCCCTCCCCCTTTGACATTTCATTCTCTATCCCCGTGACATTTTAATCCCTATCGCTGTTAAATATTATTCCCTCTTCCTGTGACTTTTTATTCCCTTCTCCCTGTGACATTTCATTCCCTCTCGCTGTGATTTTTTATTCCCTCTCCCTGTGCAATTTTATTCCTTCTCCCTGTGATATTTTATTTCCTTCTCCCTGTGACATTTCATTCCCTCTCCCTGTGACGTTTTATTCCCTTCTCCCTGTGTCATTTTATTCCCTTCTCCCTCTGTCATTTTCTTCCCTTCTCCGTGTGACATTTCATTCCCTCACACTGTGACATTTTATTCCCTCTTCCTGTGACATTTTATTCTCTTCTCCCTGTGACATTTTATTCCCTTCTCCCGGTGACATTTTATTCCCTCTCCCTGTGATTTTTTATTCTTTCTCCCTGCGAAATTTTTTTCCATCTCCCTGTGACATTTTATTCCCTCTCCCTGTGACATTTCATTCCCTCTCCCTGTGACATTTTATTCCCTCATCCTGTGACATTTTATTCCCTTCTCCCTGTGACATTCCATTTCATTCTCCCTGTGACATTTCATTCCCACTCCCTGTGACATTTTATTCCCTTCTCCCGGTGACATTTTATTCCCTCTCCCTGTGATTTTTTATTCTTTCTCCCTGTGAAATTTTATTCCCTTCTCCCTGTGACATTTTATTCCCTTCTCCCTGTGACATTTCATTCCCTCTCCCTGTGACATTTCATTCCCTCCCCCTTTGACATTTCATTCTCTATCCCCGTGACATTTTATTCCCTATCGCTGTTAAATATTATTCCCTCTTTCTGTGACTTTTTATTCCCTTCTCCCTGTGACATTTAATTCCCTCTCGCTGTGATTTTTTATTCCCTCTCCCTGTGAAATTTTATTCCTTCTCCCTGTGATATTTTATTTCCTTCTCCCTGTGACATTTTATTCCCACTCCCTTTGACATTTTATTCCCATCTCCTAGTGACATTTTATTCCCTTCTCACTGTGACATTTCATTCCCTCTCCCTGTGACGTTTTATTCCCTCTTCCTGTGACATTTTATTTCCTTCTCCCTCTGACATTTTATTCCCTTCTCCCTCTGACATTTTATTCCCTTCTCCCTCTGACATTTTATTCCCACTCCCTGTGACATTTTATTCCTTCTCCCTGTGACATTTTATTCCCTTCTCCCTGTGACATTTCATTCCCTCTCCTTTTGACATTTCATTCCCTCCCCCTTTGACATTTCATTCCCTCTCCCTGTGACATTTCATTCCCTCCACCATTGACATTTCATTCCCTTCTGCCTGTGACATTTTATTCCTTCTCCCTGTGACATTTCATTCACTCCCCCTGTGACGTTTCATTCCCTCCACCTGAGACATTTCTTTCCCTTCTCATTGTGACATTTATTCGCTTCTCCCTGTGACATTTTATTCCCTCTCCCTGTGACATTTTATTCCTTCTCCCTGTGACATTTTATTCCCTCTCCCAGTGAAATTTTATTCCCTCTCCCCGTGACAATTTATTCCCTCTCCCTGTGAAATTTTATTCCCTCTTCCTGTGACTTTTTATTCCCTTCTCCCTGTGACATTTTATTCCCACTCCCTTTGATTTTTTATTCCCTCTCCCTGTGAAATTTTATTCCTTTTCCCTGTGATAATTTATTTCCTTCTCCCTGTGACATTTTATTACCTTCCCCCTGTGACATTTTATTCCCTTCTCCATGTGACATTTCATTCCTTCTCCCTGTGACATTTTATTCCCTTCTCCATGTGACATTTCATTCCTTCTCCCTGTGAAATTTTATTCCCTTCTCCCTGTGACATTTTATTCCCTTCTCCCAGTGACATTTTATTCCCTTCTGCCTGTGTCATTTTATTTCCTTCTCACTGTTACATTTTTTCCCTTCTTCCTGAGACCTTTTATTCCCTTCTCCCTGTGACATTTCATTCCCTTCTCCCTGTGACATTTTATTGCCTCTCCATGTGACATTTTATTCCCTTCATCCTGTGACATTTTATTTCCTTCTCCCTGTGACTTTTTATTCCCTCTCCATGTGACATTTAATTCCCTTCTCCCTGTGACATTTTATTCCCTTCTCCCTCTGACATTTTAATCCCTTCTCCCTGTGACATTTTATTCCCTCTCCCTGTGACATTTTATTCCTATTCCCTGTGACATTTTATTCCCTTCTCCCTGTGACTTTTTATTCCCTCTCCCTGTGACATTTCTTTCCCTTCTCCCTGTGACATTTCATTCCCTTTCCCTGTGACATTTCATTCACTAACCCTGTGACATTTTATTCCCTCTTCCTGTGACATTTTATTCCCTTCTCCCTGTGACATTTTATTTCCTTCTCCCGGTGACATTTTATTCCCTCTCCCTGTGACATTTTATTCCCTTCTCCCAGTGACATTTTATTCCCTTCTGCCTGTGACATTTTATTTCCTTCTCACTGTTACATTTTTTCCCTTCTTCCTGAGACCTTTTATTCCCTTCTCCCTGTGACATTTCATTCCCTTCTCCTTGTGACATTTTATTCCCTCTCCATGTGACGTTTTATTCCCTTCTCCCTGTGACATTTTATTTCCTTCTCCCTGTGACTTTTTATTCCCTCTCCATGTGACATTTAATTCCCTTCTCCCTGTGACATTTTATTCCCTTCTCCCTGTGACATTTTATTCCCTCTCCCTGTGACATTATATTCCTATTCCCTGTGACATTTTATTCCCTTCTCCCTGTGACTTTTTATTCCCTCTCCCTGTGTCATTTCTTTCCCTTCTCCCTGTGACATTTCATTCCCTCCCCCTGTGGCATTTCATTCCCTTTCCCTGTGACATTTCATTCCCTAACCCTGTGACATTTCATTCCCTCTCCTTGTGACATTTTATTCCCTTCTCCCTGTGTCATTTTATTCCCTTCTCCCTCTGTCATTTTCTTCCCTTCTCCGTGTGACATTTCATTCCATCACACTGTGACATTTTATTCCCTCTTCCTGTGACATTTTATTCCCTTCTCCCGGTGACATTTTATTCCCTCTCCCTGTGATTTTTTATTCTTTCTCCCTGCGAAATTTTTTTCCATCTCCCTGTGACATTTTATTCCCTCTCCCTGTGACATTTCATTCCCTCTCCCTGTGACATTTTATTCCCTCATCCTGTGACATTTTATTCCCTTCTCCCTGTGACATTTTATTCCCTTCTCCCGGTGACATTTTATTCCCTCTCCCTGTGATTTTTTATTCTTTCTCCCTGTGAAATTTTATTCCCTTCTCCCTGTGACATTTTATTCCCTTCTCCCTGTGACATTTCATTCCCTCTCCCTGTGACATTTCATTCCCTCCCCCTTTGACATTTCATTCTCTATCCCCGTGACATTTTATTCCCTATCGCTGTTAAATATTATTCCCTCTTTCTGTGACTTTTTATTCCCTTCTCCCTGTGACATTTAATTCCCTCTCGCTGTGATTTTTTATTCCCTCTCCCTGTGAAATTTTATTCCTTCTCCCTGTGATATTTTATTTCCTTCTCCCTGTGACATTTTATTCCCACTCCCTTTGACATTTTATTCCCATCTCCTAGTGACATTTTATTCCCTTCTCACTGTGACATTTCATTCCCTCTCCCTGTGACGTTTTATTCCCTCTCCCTGTGACATTTCATTCACTCCCCCTGTGACGTTTCATTCCCTCCACCTGAGACATTTCTTTCCCTTCTCATTGTGACATTTATTCGCTTCTCCCTGTGACATTTTATTCCCTCTCCCTGTGACATTTTATTCCTTCTCCCTGTGACATTTTATTCCCTCTCCCAGTGAAATTTTATTCCCTCTCCCCGTGACAATTTATTCCCTCTCCCTGTGAAATTTTATTCCCTCTTCCTGTGACTTTTTATTCCCTTCTCCCTGTGACATTTTATTCCCACTCCCTTTGATTTTTTATTCCCTCTCCCTGTGAAATTTTATTCCTTTTCCCTGTGATAATTTATTTCCTTCTCCCTGTGACATTTTATTACCTTCCCCCTGTGACATTTTATTCCCTTCTCCATGTGACATTTCATTCCTTCTCCCTGTGACATTTTATTCCCTTCTCCATGTGACATTTCATTCCTTCTCCCTGTGAAATTTTATTCCCTTCTCCCTGTGACATTTTATTCCCTTCTCCCTGTGACATTTTATTCCCTCTGACTGTGACATTTTCTTCCCTCTCCCTGTGACATTTTATTCCCTTCTCCCTGTAACATTTTATTTCCTTCTCCCTCTGACATTTTATTCCCGCTCCCTGTGACATTTTATTCCCTTCTCCCTCTGACATTTTATTCCCACTCCCTTTGACATTTTATTCCTTCTCCCTGTGACATTTTATTCCCTTCTCCCTGTGACATTTCATTCCCTCTCCTTGTGACATTTCATTCCCTCCCCCTTTGACATTTCATTCCCTCTCCCTGTGACATTTCATTCCCTCCACCTTTGACATTTCATTCCCTTCTGCCTGTGACATTTTATTCCTTCTCCCTGTGACATTTCATTCACTCCCCCTGTGACGTTTCATTCCCTCCACCTGAGACATTTCTTTCCCTTCTCACTGTGACATTTATTCGCTTCTCCCTGTGACATTTTATTCCCTCTCCCTGTGACATTTTATTCCTTCTCCCTGTGACATTTTATTCCCTCTCCCAGTGAAATTTTATTCCCTCTCCCCGTGACAATTTATTCCCTCTTCCTGTGAAATTTTATTCCCTCTTCCTGTGACTTTTTATTCCCTTCTCCCTGTGACATTTTATTCCCACTCCCTTTGATTTTTTATTCCCTCTCCCTGTGAAATTTTATTCCTTTTCCATGTGATATTTTATTTCCTTCTCCCTGTGACATTTTATTACCTTCTCCCTGTGACATTTTATTCCCTTCTCCATGTGACATTTCATTCCTTCTCCCTGTGACATTTTATTCCCTTCTCCCAGTGACATTTTATTCCCTTCTGCCTGTGACATTTTATTTCCTTCTCACTGTTACATTTTTTCCCTTCTTCCTGAGACCTTTTATTCCCTTCTCCCTGTGACATTTTATTCCTTCTCCCTGTGACATGTTATTCCCTTCTCCCTGTGACATTTCATTCCCTTCTCCCTGTGACATTTTATTTCCTTCTCCCTGTGACTTTTTATTCCCTCTCCATGTGACATTTTATTCCCTTCTCCCTGTGACATTTTATTCCCTTCTCCCTCTGACATTTTAATCCCTTCTCCCTGTGACATTTTATTCCCTCTCCCTGTGACATTTTATTCCTATTCCCTGTGACATTTTATTCCCTTCTCCCTGTGACATTTCTTTCCCTTCTCCCTGTGACATTTTATTCCCTTCTCCCTCTGACATTTTAATCCCTTCTCCCTGTGACATTTTATTCCCTCTCCCTGTGACATTTTATTCCTATTCCCTGTGACTTTTTATTCCCTCTCCCTGTGACATTTCTTTCCCTTCTCCCTGTGACATTTCATTCCCTCCACCTGTGGCATTTCATTCCCTTTCCCTGTGACATTTCATTCCCTAACCCTGTGACATTTCATTCCCTCTCCTTGTGACATTTGATTCCCTTCTCCCTGTGTCATTTTATTCCCTTCTCCCTCTGTCATTTTCTTCCCTTCTCCGTGTGACATTTCATTCCCTTCTCCCGGTGACATTTTATTCCCTCTCCCTGTGATTTTTTATTCTTTCTCCCTGCGAAATTTTTTTCCATCTCCCTGTGACATTTTATTCCCTCTCCCTGTGACATTTTATTCCCTTCTCCCTGTGACATTTTATTCCCTTCTCCCGGTGACATTTTATTCCCTCTCCCTGTGATTTTTTATTCTTTCTCCCTGCGAAATTTTTTTCCATCTCCCTGTGACATTTTATTCCCTCTCCCTGTGACATTTTATTCCCTCTCCCTGTGACATTTCATTCCCTCACCCTGTGACATTTTATTCTCTCGCCCTGTGACATTTTATTCCCTTCTCCCTGTGACATTTTATTCCCTCTTCCTGTAACATTTTATTCCCTTCTCCCTGTGACATTTTATTCCCTTCTCCCTGTGAGATCTTATTCCCTCTCCCTGTGACATTTTATTCCCTATCCCTGTGACATTTTATTCCCTTCTCCCTGTGACATTTTATTCCCTTCTCCCTGTGACATTTTATTCCCTTCTCCCTGTGACATTTCATTCCCTCTCCCTGTGACATTTCATTCCCTCCCCCTTTGACATTTCATTCTCTATCCCCGTGACATTTTATTCCCTCTCGCTGTTAAATATTATTCCCTCTTCCTGTGACTTTTTATTCCCTTCTCCCTGTGACATTTTATTCCCTCTCGCTGTGATTTTTTATTCCCTCTCCCTGTGAAATTTTATTCCTTCCCCCTGTGATATTTTATTTCCTTCTCCCTGTGACATTTTATTCCCACTCCCTTTGACATTTTATTCCCATCTCCTAGTGACGTTTTATTCCCTTCTACCTGTGACATTTCATTCCCTCCCCCTGTGACATTTTATTCCCTCTCCTTGGGATATGTTATTCCCTTCTCCCTGTGTCATTTCATTTCCTCTCCCCGTGACATTTTATTCCCACTCCCTGTGACATTTTATTCCCTCTCCCTGTGATTTTTTATTCCCTATCCCTGTGAAATTTTATTCCATCTCACTGTAATATTTTATTTCATTCTCCCTGTGACATTTTATTCCCTTCTCCCTGTGACATTTCATTCACTCTCCCTGTGACATTTTATTCCCTTCTCCCTGTGACATTTTATTCCTTCCCCCTGTGACATTTTATTCCTTCCCCCTGTGACATTTTATTCTCTCTCCCTGTGACATTTTATTTCCTTCTCCCTGTGACATTTCATTCCCTCTCCCTGTGACATTTTATTCCCTTCTCCCTGTGACATTTTATTCCCTTCTCCCTGTGACATTTTATTCCCTCTGACTGTGACATTTTATTCCCTTCTCCCTGTGACATTTTCTTCCCTGTCCCTGTGACATTTTATTCCCTCTCCCTGTGACAGTTTATTCCCTTCTCCCTGTGACATTTTATTTCCTTCTCCCTCTGACATTTTATTCCCGCTCCCTGTGACATTTTATTCCCTTCTCCCTCTGACATTTTATTCCCACTCCCTGTGACATTTTATTCCTTCTCCCTGTGACATTTTATTCCCTTCTCCCTGTGACATTTCATTCCCTCTCCTTGTGACATTTCATTCCCTCCCCCTTTGACATTTCATTCCCTCTCCCTGTGACATTTCATTCCCTCCACCTTTGACATTTCATTCCCTTCTGCCTGTGACATTTTATTCCTTCTCCCTGTGACATTTCATTCACTCCCCCTGTGACGTTTCATTCCCTCCACATGAGACATTTCTTTCCCTTCTCACTGTGACATTTATTCGCTTCTACCTGTGACATTTTATGCCCTCTCCCTGTGACATTTTATCCCTTCTCCCTGTGACATTTTATTCCCTCCCCCAGTGAAATTTTATTCCCTCTCCCCGTGTCAATTTATTCCCTCTCCCTGTGAAATTTTATTCCCTCTTCCTTTGACTTTTTATTCCCTTCTCCCTGTGACATTTTATTCCCACTCCCTTTGATTTTTTATTCCCTCTCCCTGTGAAATTTTATTCCTTTTCCCTGTGATATTTTATTTCCTTCTCCCTGTGACATTTTATTACCTTCTCCCTGTGACATTTTATTTCCTTCTCCATGTGACATTTCATTCCTTCTCCCTGTGACATTTTATTCCCTTCTCCCAGTGACATTTTATTCCCTTCTGCCTGTGACATTTTATTTCCTTCTCACTGTTACATTTTTTCCCTTCTTCCTGAGACCTTTTATTCCCTTCTCCCTGTGACATTTTATTTCCTTCTCCCTGTGACTTTTTATTCCCTCTCCATGTGACATTTCATTCCCTTCTCCTTGTGACATTTTATTCCCTCTCCATGTGACGTTTTATTCCCTTCTCCCTGTGACATTTTATTTCCTTCTCCCTGTGACTTTTTATTCCCTCTCCATGTGACATTTAATTCCCTTCTCCCTGTGACATTTTATTCCCTTCTCCCTGTGACATTTTATTCCCTCTCCCTGTGACATTTTATTCCTATTCCCTGTGACATTTTATTCCCTTCTCCCTGTGACTTTTTATTCCCTCTCCCTGTGTCATTTCTTTCCCTTCTCCCTGTGACATTTCATTCCCTCCCCCTGTGGCATTTCATTCCCTTTCCCTGTGACATTTCATTCCCTAACCCTGTGACATTTCATTCCCTCTCCTTGTGACATTTTATTCCCTTCTCCCTGTGTCATTTTATTCCCTTCTCCCTCTGTCATTTTCTTCCCTTCTCCGTGTGACATTTCATTCCATCACACTGTGACATTTTATTCCCTCTTCCTGTGACATTTTATTCCCTTCTCCCGGTGACATTTTATTCCCTCTCCCTGTGATTTTTTATTCTTTCTCCCTGCGAAATTTTTTTCCATCTCCCTGTGACATTTTATTCCCTCTCCCTGTGACATTTCATTCCCTCTCCCTGTGACATTTTATTCCCTCATCCTGTGACATTTTATTCCCTTCTCCCTGTGACATTCCATTTCATTCTCCCTGTGACATTTCATTCCCACTCCCTGTGACATTTTATATCCTCTTCCTGTGACATTTTATTCCCTTCTCCCTGTGACATTTTATTCCCTTCACCCTGTGACATTTCATTCCCTCTCCCTGTGACATTTCATTCCCTCCCCCTTTGACATTTCATTCTCTATCCCCGTGACATTTTAATCCCTATCGCTGTTAAATATTATTCCCTCTTCCTGTGACTTTTTATTCCCTTCTCCCTGTGACATTTCATTCCCTCTCGCTGTGATTTTTTATTCCCTCTCCCTGTGCAATTTTATTCCTTCTCCCTGTGATATTTTATTTCCTTCTCCCTGTGACATTTCATTCCCTCTCCCTGTGACGTTTTATTCCCTTCTCCCTGTGTCATTTTATTCCCTTCTCCCTCTGTCATTTTCTTCCCTTCTCCGTGTGACATTTCATTCCCTCACACTGTGACATTTTATTCCCTCTTCCTGTGACATTTTATTCTCTTCTCCCTGTGACATTTTATTCCCTTCTCCCGGTGACATTTTATTCCCTCTCCCTGTGATTTTTTATTCTTTCTCCCTGCGAAATTTTTTTCCATCTCCCTGTGACATTTTATTCCCTCTCCCTGTGACATTTCATTCCCTCTCCCTGTGACATTTTATTCCCTCATCCTGTGACATTTTATTCCCTTCTCCCTGTGACATTCCATTTCATTCTCCCTGTGACATTTCATTCCCACTCCCTGTGACATTTTATTCCCTTCTCCCGGTGACATTTTATTCCCTCTCCCTGTGATTTTTTATTCTTTCTCCCTGTGAAATTTTATTCCCTTCTCCCTGTGACATTTTATTCCCTTCTCCCTGTGACATTTCATTCCCTCTCCCTGTGACATTTCATTCCCTCCCCCTTTGACATTTCATTCTCTATCCCCGTGACATTTTATTCCCTATCGCTGTTAAATATTATTCCCTCTTTCTGTGACTTTTTATTCCCTTCTCCCTGTGACATTTAATTCCCTCTCGCTGTGATTTTTTATTCCCTCTCCCTGTGAAATTTTATTCCTTCTCCCTGTGATATTTTATTTCCTTCTCCCTGTGACATTTTATTCCCACTCCCTTTGACATTTTATTCCCATCTCCTAGTGACATTTTATTCCCTTCTCACTGTGACATTTCATTCCCTCTCCCTGTGACGTTTTATTCCCTCTTCCTGTGACATTTTATTTCCTTCTCCCTCTGACATTTTATTCCCTTCTCCCTCTGACATTTTATTCCCTTCTCCCTCTGACATTTTATTCCCACTCCCTGTGACATTTTATTCCTTCTCCCTGTGACATTTTATTCCCTTCTCCCTGTGACATTTCATTCCCTCTCCTTTTGACATTTCATTCCCTCCCCCTTTGACATTTCATTCCCTCTCCCTGTGACATTTCATTCCCTCCACCATTGACATTTCATTCCCTTCTGCCTGTGACATTTTATTCCTTCTCCCTGTGACATTTCATTCACTCCCCCTGTGACGTTTCATTCCCTCCACCTGAGACATTTCTTTCCCTTCTCATTGTGACATTTATTCGCTTCTCCCTGTGACATTTTATTCCCTCTCCCTGTGACATTTTATTCCTTCTCCCTGTGACATTTTATTCCCTCTCCCAGTGAAATTTTATTCCCTCTCCCCGTGACAATTTATTCCCTCTCCCTGTGAAATTTTATTCCCTCTTCCTGTGACTTTTTATTCCCTTCTCCCTGTGACATTTTATTCCCACTCCCTTTGATTTTTTATTCCCTCTCCCTGTGAAATTTTATTCCTTTTCCCTGTGATAATTTATTTCCTTCTCCCTGTGACATTTTATTACCTTCCCCCTGTGACATTTTATTCCCTTCTCCATGTGACATTTCATTCCTTCTCCCTGTGACATTTTATTCCCTTCTCCATGTGACATTTCATTCCTTCTCCCTGTGAAATTTTATTCCCTTCTCCCTGTGACATTTTATTCCCTTCTCCCAGTGACATTTTATTCCCTTCTGCCTGTGTCATTTTATTTCCTTCTCACTGTTACATTTTTTCCCTTCTTCCTGAGACCTTTTATTCCCTTCTCCCTGTGACATTTCATTCCCTTCTCCCTGTGACATTTTATTGCCTCTCCATGTGACATTTTATTCCCTTCATCCTGTGACATTTTATTTCCTTCTCCCTGTGACTTTTTATTCCCTCTCCATGTGACATTTAATTCCCTTCTCCCTGTGACATTTTATTCCCTTCTCCCTCTGACATTTTAATCCCTTCTCCCTGTGACATTTTATTCCCTCTCCCTGTGACATTTTATTCCTATTCCCTGTGACATTTTATTCCCTTCTCCCTGTGACTTTTTATTCCCTCTCCCTGTGACATTTCTTTCCCTTCTCCCTGTGACATTTCATTCCCTTTCCCTGTGACATTTCATTCACTAACCCTGTGACATTTTATTCCCTCTTCCTGTGACATTTTATTCCCTTCTCCCTGTGACATTTTATTTCCTTCTCCCGGTGACATTTTATTCCCTCTCCCTGTGACATTTTATTCCCTTCTCCCAGTGACATTTTATTCCCTTCTGCCTGTGACATTTTATTTCCTTCTCACTGTTACATTTTTTCCCTTCTTCCTGAGACCTTTTATTCCCTTCTCCCTGTGACATTTCATTCCCTTCTCCTTGTGACATTTTATTCCCTCTCCATGTGACGTTTTATTCCCTTCTCCCTGTGACATTTTATTTCCTTCTCCCTGTGACTTTTTATTCCCTCTCCATGTGACATTTAATTCCCTTCTCCCTGTGACATTTTATTCCCTTCTCCCTGTGACATTTTATTCCCTCTCCCTGTGACATTTTATTCCTATTCCCTGTGACATTTTATTCCCTTCTCCCTGTGACTTTTTATTCCCTCTCCCTGTGTCATTTCTTTCCCTTCTCCCTGTGACATTTCATTCCCTCCCCCTGTGGCATTTCATTCCCTTTCCCTGTGACATTTCATTCCCTAACCCTGTGACATTTCATTCCCTCTCCTTGTGACATTTTATTCCCTTCTCCCTGTGTCATTTTATTCCCTTCTCCCTCTGTCATTTTCTTCCCTTCTCCGTGTGACATTTCATTCCATCACACTGTGACATTTTATTCCCTCTTCCTGTGACATTTTATTCCCTTCTCCCGGTGACATTTTATTCCCTCTCCCTGTGATTTTTTATTCTTTCTCCCTGCGAAATTTTTTTCCATCTCCCTGTGACATTTTATTCCCTCTCCCTGTGACATTTCATTCCCTCTCCCTGTGACATTTTATTCCCTCATCCTGTGACATTTTATTCCCTTCTCCCTGTGACATTTTATTCCCTTCTCCCGGTGACATTTTATTCCCTCTCCCTGTGATTTTTTATTCTTTCTCCCTGTGAAATTTTATTCCCTTCTCCCTGTGACATTTTATTCCCTTCTCCCTGTGACATTTCATTCCCTCTCCCTGTGACATTTCATTCCCTCCCCCTTTGACATTTCATTCTCTATCCCCGTGACATTTTATTCCCTATCGCTGTTAAATATTATTCCCTCTTTCTGTGACTTTTTATTCCCTTCTCCCTGTGACATTTAATTCCCTCTCGCTGTGATTTTTTATTCCCTCTCCCTGTGAAATTTTATTCCTTCTCCCTGTGATATTTTATTTCCTTCTCCCTGTGACATTTTATTCCCACTCCCTTTGACATTTTATTCCCATCTCCTAGTGACATTTTATTCCCTTCTCACTGTGACATTTCATTCCCTCTCCCTGTGACGTTTTATTCCCTCTCCCTGTGACATTTCATTCACTCCCCCTGTGACGTTTCATTCCCTCCACCTGAGACATTTCTTTCCCTTCTCATTGTGACATTTATTCGCTTCTCCCTGTGACATTTTATTCCCTCTCCCTGTGACATTTTATTCCTTCTCCCTGTGACATTTTATTCCCTCTCCCAGTGAAATTTTATTCCCTCTCCCCGTGACAATTTATTCCCTCTCCCTGTGAAATTTTATTCCCTCTTCCTGTGACTTTTTATTCCCTTCTCCCTGTGACATTTTATTCCCACTCCCTTTGATTTTTTATTCCCTCTCCCTGTGAAATTTTATTCCTTTTCCCTGTGATAATTTATTTCCTTCTCCCTGTGACATTTTATTACCTTCCCCCTGTGACATTTTATTCCCTTCTCCATGTGACATTTCATTCCTTCTCCCTGTGACATTTTATTCCCTTCTCCATGTGACATTTCATTCCTTCTCCCTGTGAAATTTTATTCCCTTCTCCCTGTGACATTTTATTCCCTTCTCCCAGTGACATTTTATTCCCTTCTGCCTGTGTCATTTTATTTCCTTCTCACTGTTACATTTTTTCCCTTCTTCCTGAGACCTTTTATTCCCTTCTCCCTGTGACATTTCATTCCCTTCTCCCTGTGACATTTTATTCCCTCTCCATGTGACATTTTATTCCCTTCATCCTGTGACATTTTATTTCCTTCTCCCTGTGACTTTTTATTCCCTCTCCATGTGACATTTAATTCCCTTCTCCCTGTGACATTTTATTCCCTTCTCCCTCTGACATTTTAATCCCTTCTCCCTGTGACATTTTATTCCCTCTCCCTGTGACATTTTATTCCTATTCCCTGTGACATTTTATTCCCTTCTCCCTGTGACTTTTTATTCCCTCTCCCTGTGACATTTCTTTCCCTTCTCCCTGTGACATTTCATTCCCTTTCCCTGTGACATTTCATTCACTAACCCTGTGACATTTTATTCCCTCTTCCTGTGACATTTTATTCCCTTCTCCCTGTGACATTTTATTTCCTTCTCCCGGTGACATTTTATTCCCTCTCCCTGTGATTTTTTATTCTTTCTCTCTGCGAAATTTTTTTCCATCTCCCTGTGACATTTTATTCCATCTCGCTGTGACATTTTATTCCCTCTCCCTGTGACATTTCATTCCCACTCCCTGTGACATTTTATATCCTCTTCCTTTGACATTTTATTCCCTTCTCCCTGTGACATTTTATTCCCTTCTCCCTGTGACATTTCATTCCTTCACCCTGTGACATTTTATTCTCTCGCCCTGTGACATTTTATTCCCTTCTCCCTGTGACATTTTATTCCCTCTTCCTGTAACATTTTATTCCCTTCTCCCTGTGACATTTTATTCCCTTCTCCCTGTGAGATCTTATTCCCTCTCCCTGTGACAGTTTATTCCCTTCTCCCTGTGACATTTTATTCCCTTCTCCCTGTGAGATCTTATTCCCTCTCCCTGTAAGATTTTATTCCCTTCTCCCTGTGACATTTTATTCCCTTCTCCCTGTGAGATCTTATTCCCTCTCCTTGTGACATTGTATTCCCTTCTCCCTGTGACATTTTATACCCTTCTCCCTGTGACATTTCATTCCCTCTGCCTGTGACATTTCATTCCCTCCCCCTTTGACATTTCATTCTCTATCCCCGTGACATTTTATTCCCTCTCGCTTTTAAATATTATTCCCTCTTCCTGTGAATTTTTATTCCCTTCTCCCTGTGACATTTTATTCCCTCTCGCTGTGATTTTTTATTCCCTCTCCCTGTGAAATTTTATTCCTTCCCCCTGTGATATTTTATTTCCTTCTCCCTGTGACATTTTATTCCCACTCCCTTTGACATTTTATTCCCATCTCCTAGTGACATTTTATTCCCTTCTCACTGTGACATTTCATTCCCTCTCCCTGTGACGTTTTATTCCCTCTTCCTGTGACATTTTATTCCCTTCTCCCTGCGACAATTCATTCCCTCCTCCTGTGACATTTCTTTCCCTTCTACCTGTGACATTTCATTCCCTCCCCCTGTGACATTTCATTCACTCTCCCTGTGACATTTTATTCCCTTCTCCCTGTGACATTTTATTCCCTTCTCCCTGTGACATTTTATTCCTTCTCCCTGTGACATTTTATTCTCTCTCCCTGTGACATTTTATTTCCTTCTCCCTGTGACATTTCATTCCCTCTCCCTGTGACATTTTATTCCCTTCTCCCTGTGACATTTTATTCCCTTCTCCCTGTGACATTTTATTTCCTTCTCCCTGTGACATTTCATTCACTCTCCCTGTGACATTTTATTCCCTTCTCCCTGTGACATTTTATTTCCTTCTCCCTGTGACATTTCATTCACTCTCCCTGTGACATTTTATTCCCTTCTCCCTGTGACATTTTATTCGCTTCTCCCTGTGACCTTTTATTCCCTTCTCCCTGTGACATTTTATTCCTTCACCCTGTGACATTTTATTCCCTCTCCCTGTGACATTTGATTCCTTCACCCTGTGACATTTGATTCCCTCTCCCTGTGACATTTAATTCCCTTCTCCCTGTGACATTATATTCCCTTCTCACTGTGACATTTTTTCCTTTCTCCCTGTGACATTTTATTCCCTTCTCCCTATGACATTTTATTCCCACTCTCTGTGACATTTTATTCCCTTCTCCCTGTGACATTTTATTCCTTCTCCCTGTGACTTTTTATTCCCTTCTCCCTGTGACATTTTCTTCCCTCTCCCTGTGATTTTTTTATTCCCTCTCCCTGTGACATTTCATTCCCTCCCACTTTGACATTTCATTCTCTTCTCCCTGTGACATTTTATTCATTCTCCCTGTGACATTTCATTCGCTCCCCCTGTGATATTTCGTTCCCTCCCCTGAGACATTTCTTTCCCTTCTCCCTGTGACATTTTATTCCCTTCTCCCAGTGACATTTTATTTGCCTTTCCCTGTGACATTATATTCCCTTCTCACTGTGACATTTTTTCCTTTCTCCCTGTGACATTTTATTCCCTTCTCCCTATGACATTTTATTCCCACTCCCTTTGACATTTTATTCCCATCTCCTAGTGACGTTTTATTCCCTTCTACCTGTGACATTTCATTCCCTCCCCCTGTGACATTTTATTCCCTCTCCTTGGGATATGTTATTCCCTTCTCCCTGTGTCATTTCATTTCCTCTCCCCGTGACATTTTATTCCCACTCCCTGTGACATTTTATTCCCTCTCCCTGTGATTTTTTATTCCCTATCCCTGTGAAATTTTATTCCATCTCACTGTAATATTTTATTTCATTCTCCCTGTGACATTTTATTCCCTTCTCCCTGTGACATTTCATTCACTCTCCCTGTGACATTTTATTCCCTTCTCCCTGTGACATTTTATTCCTTCCCCCTGTGACATTTTATTCCTTCCCCCTGTGACATTTTATTCTCTCTCCCTGTGACATTTTATTTCCTTCTCCCTGTGACATTTCATTCCCTCTCCCTGTGACATTTTATTCCCTTCTCCCTGTGACATTTTATTCCCTTCTCCCTGTGACATTTTATTCCCTCTGACTGTGACATTTTATTCCCTTCTCCCTGTGACAGTTTCTTCCCTGTCCCTGTGACATTTTATTCCCTCTCCCTGTGACAGTTTATTCCCTTCTCCCTGTGACATTTTATTTCCTTCTCCCTCTGACATTTTATTCCCGCTCCCTGTGACATTTTATTCCCTTCTCCCTCTGACATTTTATTCCCACTCCCTGTGACATTTTATTCCTTCTCCCTGTGACATTTTATTCCCTTCTCCCTGTGACATTTCATTCCCTCTCCTTGTGACATTTCATTCCCTCCCCCTTTGACATTTCATTCCCTCTCCCTGTGACATTTCATTCCCTCCACCTTTGACATTTCATTCCCTTCTGCCTGTGACATTTTATTCCTTCTCCCTGTGACATTTCATTCACTCCCCCTGTGACGTTTCATTCCCTCCACATGAGACATTTCTTTCCCTTCTCACTGTGACATTTATTCGCTTCTACCTGTGACATTTTATGCCCTCTCCCTGTGACATTTTATCCCTTCTCCCTGTGACATTTTATTCCCTCCCCCAGTGAAATTTTATTCCCTCTCCCCGTGTCAATTTATTCCCTCTCCCTGTGAAATTTTATTCCCTCTTCCTTTGACTTTTTATTCCCTTCTCCCTGTGACATTTTATTCCCACTCCCTTTGATTTTTTATTCCCTCTCCCTGTGAAATTTTATTCCTTTTCCCTGTGATATTTTATTTCCTTCTCCCTGTGACATTTTATTACCTTCTCCCTGTGACATTTTATTTCCTTCTCCATGTGACATTTCATTCCTTCTCCCTGTGACATTTTATTCCCTTCTCCCAGTGACATTTTATTCCCCTCTGCCTGTGACATTTTATTTCCTTCTCACTGTTACATTTTTTCCCTTCTTCCTGAGACCTTTTATTCCCTCTCCCTGTGACATTTTCTTCCCTCTCCCTGTGACATTTTATTCCCTTCTCCCTGTAACATTTTATTTCCTTCTCCCTCTGACATTTTATTCCCGCTCCCTGTGACATTTTATTCCCTTCTCCCTCTGACATTTTATTCCCACTCCCTTTGACATTTTATTCCTTCTCCCTGTGACATTTTATTCCCTTCTCCCTGTGACATTTCATTCCCTCTCCTTGTGACATTTCATTCCCTCCCCCTTTGACATTTCATTCCCTCTCCCTGTGACATTTCATTCCCTCCACCTTTGACATTTCATTCCCTTCTGCCTGTGACATTTTATTCCCTCTCCCAGTGAAATTTTATTCCCTCTCCCCGTGACAATTTATTCCCTCTTCCTGTGAAATTTTATTCCCTCTTCCTGTGACTTTTTATTCCCTTCTCCCTGTGACATTTTATTCCCACTCCCTTTGATTTTTTATTCCCTCTCCCTGTGAAATTTTATTCCTTTTCCATGTGATATTTTATTTCCTTCTCCCTGTGACATTTTATTACCTTCTCCCTGTGACATTTTATTCCCTTCTCCATGTGACATTTCATTCCTTCTCCCTGTGACATTTTATTCCCTTCTCCCAGTGACATTTTATTCCCTTCTGCCTGTGACATTTTATTTCCTTCTCACTGTTACATTTTTTCCCTTCTTCCTGAGACCTTTTATTCCCTTCTCCCTGTGACATTTTATTCCTTCTCCCTGTGACATGTTATTCCCTTCTCCCTGTGACATTTCATTCCCTTCTCCCTGTGACATTTTATTTCCTTCTCCCTGTGACTTTTTATTCCCTCTCCATGTGACATTTTATTCCCTTCTCCCTGTGACATTTTATTCCCTTCTCCCTCTGACATTTTAATCCCTTCTCCCTGTGACATTTTATTCCCTCTCCCTGTGACATTTTATTCCTATTCCCTGTGACATTTTATTCCCTTCTCCCTGTGACATTTCTTTCCCTTCTCCCTGTGACATTTTATTCCCTTCTCCCTCTGACATTTTAATCCCTTCTCCCTGTGACATTTTATTCCTATTCCCTGTGACTTTTTATTCCCTCTCCCTGTGACATTTCTTTCCCTTCTCCCTGTGACATTTCATTCCCTCCACCTGTGGCATTTCATTCCCTTTCCCTGTGACATTTCATTCCCTAACCCTGTGACATTTCATTCCCTCTCCTTGTGACATTTGATTCCCTTCTCCCTGTGTCATTTTATTCCCTTCTCCCTCTGTCATTTTCTTCCCTTCTCCGTGTGACATTTCATTCCCTCTCACTGTGACATTTTATTCCCTCTTCCTGTGACATTTTATTCCCTTCTCCCTGTGACATTTTATTCCCTTCTCCCGGTGACATTTTATTCCCTCTCCCTGTGATTTTTTATTCTTTCTCCCTGCGAAATTTTTTTCCATCTCCCTGTGACATTTTATTCCCTCTCCCTGTGACATTTTATTCCCTCTCCCTGTGACATTTCATTCCCTCACCCTGTGACATTTTATTCTCTCGCCCTGTGACATTTTATTCCCTTCTCCCTGTGACATTTTATTCCCTCTTCCTGTAACATTTTATTCCCTTCTCCCTGTGACATTTTATTCCCTTCTCCCTGTGAGATCTTATTCCCTCTCCCTGTGACCTTTTATTCCCTATCCCTGTGACATTTTATTCCCTTCTCCCTGTGACATTTTATTCCCTTCTCCCTGTGACATTTTATTCCCTTCTCCCTGTGACATTTCATTCCCTCTCCCTGTGACATTTCATTCCCTCCCCCTTTGACATTTCATTCTCTATCCCCGTGACATTTTATTCCCTCTCGCTGTTAAATATTATTCCCTCTTCCTGTGACTTTTTATTCCCTTCTCCCTGTGACATTTTATTCCCTCTCGCTGTGATTTTTTATTCCCTCTCCCTGTGAAATTTTATTCCTTCCCCCTGTGATATTTTATTTCCTTCTCCCTGTGACATTTTATTCCCACTCCCTTTGACATTTTATTCCCATCTCCTAGTGACGTTTTATTCCCTTCTACCTGTGACATTTCATTCCCTCCCCCTGTGACATTTTATTCCCTCTCCTTGGGATATGTTATTCCCTTCTCCCTGTGTCATTTCATTTCCTCTCCCCGTGACATTTTATTCCCACTCCCTGTGACATTTTATTCCCTCTCCCTGTGATTTTTTATTCCCTATCCCTGTGAAATTTTATTCCATCTCACTGTAATATTTTATTTCATTCTCCCTGTGACATTTTATTCCCTTCTCCCTGTGACATTTCATTCACTCTCCCTGTGACATTTTATTCCCTTCTCCCTGTGACATTTTATTCCTTCCCCCTGTGACATTTTATTCCTTCCCCCTGTGACATTTTATTCTCTCTCCCTGTGACATTTTATTTCCTTCTCCCTGTGACATTTCATTCCCTCTCCCTGTGACATTTTATTCCCTTCTCCCTGTGACATTTTATTCCCTTCTCCCTGTGACATTTTATTCCCTCTGACTGTGACATTTTATTCCCTTCTCCCTGTGACATTTTCTTCCCTGTCCCTGTGACATTTTATTCCCTCTCCCTGTGACAGTTTATTCCCTTCTCCCTGTGACATTTTATTTCCTTCTCCCTCTGACATTTTATTCCCGCTCCCTGTGACATTTTATTCCCTTCTCCCTCTGACATTTTATTCCCACTCCCTGTGACATTTTATTCCTTCTCCCTGTGACATTTTATTCCCTTCTCCCTGTGACATTTCATTCCCTCTCCTTGTGACATTTCATTCCCTCCCCCTTTGACATTTCATTCCCTCTCCCTGTGACATTTCATTCCCTCCACCTTTGACATTTCATTCCCTTCTGCCTGTGACATTTTATTCCTTCTCCCTGTGACATTTCATTCACTCCCCCTGTGACGTTTCATTCCCTCCACATGAGACATTTCTTTCCCTTCTCACTGTGACATTTATTCGCTTCTACCTGTGACATTTTATGCCCTCTCCCTGTGACATTTTATCCCTTCTCCCTGTGACATTTTATTCCCTCCCCCAGTGAAATTTTATTCCCTCTCCCCGTGTCAATTTATTCCCTCTCCCTGTGAAATTTTATTCCCTCTTCCTTTGACTTTTTATTCCCTTCTCCCTGTGACATTTTATTCCCACTCCCTTTGATTTTTTATTCCCTCTCCCTGTGAAATTTTATTCCTTTTCCCTGTGATATTTTATTTCCTTCTCCCTGTGACATTTTATTACCTTCTCCCTGTGACATTTTATTTCCTTCTCCATGTGACATTTCATTCCTTCTCCCTGTGACATTTTATTCCCTTCTCCCAGTGACATTTTATTCCCTTCTGCCTGTGACATTTTATTTCCTTCTCACTGTTACATTTTTTCCCTTCTTCCTGAGACCTTTTATTCCCTTCTCCCTGTGACATTTCATTCCCTTCTCCTTGTGACATTTTATTCCCTCTCCATGTGACGTTTTATTCCCTTCTCCCTGTGACATTTTATTTCCTTCTCCCTGTGACTTTTTATTCCCTCTCCATGTGACATTTAATTCCCTTCTCCCTGTGACATTTTATTCCCTTCTCCCTGTGACATTTTATTCCCTCTCCCTGTGACATTTTATTCCTATTCCCTGTGACATTTTATTCCCTTCTCCCTGTGACATTTTATTCCCTCTCCCTGTGACATTTTATTCCTATTCCCTGTGTCATTTCTTTCCCTTCTCCCTGTGACATTTCATTCCCTCCCCCTGTGGCATTTCATTCCCTTTCCCTGTGACATTTCATTCCCTAACCCTGTGACATTTCATTCCCTCTCCTTGTGACATTTTATTCCCTTCTCCCTGTGTCATTTTATTCCCTTCTCCCTCTGTCATTTTCTTCCCTTCTCCGTGTGACATTTCATTCCATCACACTGTGACATTTTATTCCCTCTTCCTGTGACATTTTATTCCCTTCTCCCGGTGACATTTTATTCCCTCTCCCTGTGATTTTTTATTCTTTCTCCCTGCGAAATTTTTTTCCATCTCCCTGTGACATTTTATTCCCTCTCCCTGTGACATTTCATTCCCTCTCCCTGTGACATTTTATTCCCTCATCCTGTGACATTTTATTCCCTTCTCCCTGTGACATTCCATTTCATTCTCCCTGTGACATTTCATTCCCACTCCCTGTGACATTTTATATCCTCTTCCTGTGACATTTTATTCCCTTCTCCCTGTGACATTTTATTCCCTTCACCCTGTGACATTTCATTCCCTCTCCCTGTGACATTTCATTCCCTCCCCCTTTGACATTTCATTCTCTATCCCCGTGACATTTTAATCCCTATCGCTGTTAAATATTATTCCCTCTTCCTGTGACTTTTTATTCCCTTCTCCCTGTGACATTTCATTCCCTCTCGCTGTGATTTTTTATTCCCTCTCCCTGTGCAATTTTATTCCTTCTCCCTGTGATATTTTATTTCCTTCTCCCTGTGACATTTCATTCCCTCTCCCTGTGACGTTTTATTCCCTTCTCCCTGTGTCATTTTATTCCCTTCTCCCTCTGTCATTTTCTTCCCTTCTCCGTGTGACATTTCATTCCCTCACACTGTGACATTTTATTCCCTCTTCCTGTGACATTTTATTCTCTTCTCCCTGTGACATTTTATTCCCTTCTCCCGGTGACATTTTATTCCCTCTCCCTGTGATTTTTTATTCTTTCTCCCTGCGAAATTTTTTTCCTTCTCCCTGTGACATTTTATTCCCTCTCCCTGTGACATTTCATTCCCTCTCCCTGTGACATTTTATTCCCTTCTCCCTGTGACATTCCATTTCATTCTCCCTGTGACATTTCATTCCCACTCCCTGTGACATTTTATTCCCTTCTCCCGGTGACATTTTATTCCCTCTCCCTGTGATTTTTTATTCTTTCTCCCTGTGAAATTTTATTCCCTTCTCCCTGTGACATTTTATTCCCTTCTCCCTGTGACATTTCATTCCCTCTCCCTGTGACATTTCATTCCCTCCCCCTTTGACATTTCATTCTCTATCCCCGTGACATTTTATTCCCTATCGCTGTTAAATATTATTCCCTCTTTCTGTGACTTTTTATTCCCTTCTCCCTGTGACATTTAATTCCCTCTCGCTGTGATTTTTTATTCCCTCTCCCTGTGAAATTTTATTCCTTCTCCCTGTGATATTTTATTTCCTTCTCCCTGTGACATTTTATTCCCACTCCCTTTGACATTTTATTCCCATCTCCTAGTGACATTTTATTCCCTTCTCACTGTGACATTTCATTCCCTCTCCCTGTGACGTTTTATTCCCTCTTCCTGTGACATTTTATTTCCTTCTCCCTCTGACATTTTATTCCCTTCTCCCTCTGACATTTTATTCCCTTCTCCCTCTGACATTTTATTCCCACTCCCTGTGACATTTTATTCCTTCTCCCTGTGACATTTTATTCCCTTCTCCCTGTGACATTTCATTCCCTCTCCTTTTGACATTTCATTCCCTCCCCCTTTGACATTTCATTCCCTCTCCCTGTGACATTTCATTCCCTCCACCATTGACATTTCATTCCCTTCTGCCTGTGACATTTTATTCCTTCTCCCTGTGACATTTCATTCACTCCCCCTGTGACGTTTCATTCCCTCCACCTGAGACATTTCTTTCCCTTCTCATTGTGACATTTATTCGCTTCTCCCTGTGACATTTTATTCCCTCTCCCTGTGACATTTTATTCCTTCTCCCTGTGACATTTTATTCCCTCTCCCAGTGAAATTTTATTCCCTCTCCCCGTGACAATTTATTCCCTCTCCCTGTGAAATTTTATTCCCTCTTCCTGTGACTTTTTATTCCCTTCTCCCTGTGACATTTTATTCCCACTCCCTTTGATTTTTTATTCCCTCTCCCTGTGAAATTTTATTCCTTTTCCCTGTGATAATTTATTTCCTTCTCCCTGTGACATTTTATTACCTTCCCCCTGTGACATTTTATTCCCTTCTCCATGTGACATTTCATTCCTTCTCCCTGTGACATTTTATTCCCTTCTCCATGTGACATTTCATTCCTTCTCCCTGTGAAATTTTATTCCCTTCTCCCTGTGACATTTTATTCCCTTCTCCCAGTGACATTTTATTCCCTTCTGCCTGTGTCATTTTATTTCCTTCTCACTGTTACATTTTTTCCCTTCTTCCTGAGACCTTTTATTCCCTTCTCCCTGTGACATTTCATTCCCTTCTCCCTGTGACATTTTATTCCCTCTCCATGTGACATTTTATTCCCTTCATCCTGTGACATTTTATTTCCTTCTCCCTGTGACTTTTTATTCCCTCTCCATGTGACATTTAATTCCCTTCTCCCTGTGACATTTTATTCCCTTCTCCCTCTGACATTTTAATCCCTTCTCCCTGTGACATTTTATTCCCTCTCCCTGTGACATTTTATTCCTATTCCCTGTGACATTTTATTCCCTTCTCCCTGTGACTTTTTATTCCCTCTCCCTGTGACATTTCTTTCCCTTCTCCCTGTGACATTTCATTCACTAACCCTGTGACATTTTATTCCCTCTTCCTGTGACATTTTATTCCCTTCTCCCTGTGACATTTTATTTCCTTCTCCCGGTGACATTTTATTCCCTCTCCCTGTGACATTTTATTCCCTTCTCCCAGTGACATTTTATTCCCTTCTGCCTGTGACATTTTATTTCCTTCTCACTGTTACATTTTTTCCCTTCTTCCTGAGACCTTTTATTCCCTTCTCCCTGTGACATTTCATTCCCTTCTCCTTGTGACATTTTATTCCCTCTCCATGTGACGTTTTATTCCCTTCTCCCTGTGACATTTTATTTCCTTCTCCCTGTGACTTTTTATTCCCTCTCCATGTGACATTTAATTCCCTTCTCCCTGTGACATTTTATTCCCTTCTCCCTGTGACATTTTATTCCCTCTCCCTGTGACATTTTATTCCTATTCCCTGTGACATTTTATTCCCTTCTCCCTGTGACTTTTTATTCCCTCTCCCTGTGTCATTTCTTTCCCTTCTCCCTGTGACATTTCATTCCCTCCCCCTGTGGCATTTCATTCCCTTTCCCTGTGACATTTCATTCCCTAACCCTGTGACATTTCATTCCCTCTCCTTGTGACATTTTATTCCCTTCTCCCTGTGTCATTTTATTCCCTTCTCCCTCTGTCATTTTCTTCCCTTCTCCGTGTGACATTTCATTCCATCACACTGTGACATTTTATTCCCTCTTCCTGTGACATTTTATTCCCTTCTCCCGGTGACATTTTATTCCCTCTCCCTGTGATTTTTTATTCTTTCTCCCTGCGAAATTTTTTTCCATCTCCCTGTGACATTTTATTCCCTCTCCCTGTGACATTTCATTCCCTCTCCCTGTGACATTTTATTCCCTCATCCTGTGACATTTTATTCCCTTCTCCCTGTGACATTCCATTTCATTCTCCCTGTGACATTTCATTCCCACTCCCTGTGACATTTTATATCCTCTTCCTGTGACATTTTATTCCCTTCTCCCTGTGACATTTTATTCCCTTCACCCTGTGACATTTCATTCCCTCTCCCTGTGACATTTCATTCCCTCCCCCTTTGACATTTCATTCTCTATCCCCGTGACATTTTAATCCCTATCGCTGTTAAATATTATTCCCTCTTCCTGTGACTTTTTATTCCCTTCTCCCTGTGACATTTCATTCCCTCTCGCTGTGATTTTTTATTCCCTCTCCCTGTGCAATTTTATTCCTTCTCCCTGTGATATTTTATTTCCTTCTCCCTGTGACATTTCATTCCCTCTCCCTGTGACGTTTTATTCCCTTCTCCCTGTGTCATTTTATTCCCTTCTCCCTCTGTCATTTTCTTCCCTTCTCCGTGTGACATTTCATTCCCTCACACTGTGACATTTTATTCCCTCTTCCTGTGACATTTTATTCTCTTCTCCCTGTGACATTTTATTCCCTTCTCCCGGTGACATTTTATTCCCTCTCCCTGTGATTTTTTATTCTTTCTCCCTGCGAAATTTTTTTCCATCTCCCTGTGACATTTTATTCCCTCTCCCTGTGACATTTCATTCCCTCTCCCTGTGACATTTTATTCCCTCATCCTGTGACATTTTATTCCCTTCTCCCTGTGACATTTTATTCCCTTCTCCCGGTGACATTTTATTCCCTCTCCCTGTGATTTTTTATTCTTTCTCCCTGTGAAATTTTATTCCCTTCTCCCTGTGACATTTCATTCCCTCCCCCTTTGACATTTCATTCTCTATCCCCGTGACATTTTATTCCCTATCGCTGTTAAATATTATTCCCTCTTTCTGTGACTTTTTATTCCCTTCTCCCTGTGACATTTAATTCCCTCTCGCTGTGATTTTTTATTCCCTCTCCCTGTGAAATTTTATTCCTTCTCCCTGTGATATTTTATTTCCTTCTCCCTGTGACATTTTATTCCCACTCCCTTTGACATTTTATTCCCATCTCCTAGTGACATTTTATTCCCTTCTCACTGTGACATTTCATTCCCTCTCCCTGTGACGTTTTATTCCCTCTTCCTGTGACATTTTATTTCCTTCTCCCTGTGACATTTTCTTCCCTCTCCCTGTGATTTTTTATTCCCTCTCCCTGTGACATTTCATTCCCTTCCACTTTGACATTTCATTCTCTTCTCCCTGTGACATTTCATTCGCTCCCCCTGTGACATTTCATTCCCTCCCCTGAGACATTTCTTTCCCTTCACCCTGTGACATTTCATTCCCTCTCCCTGTGACATTTTATTCCCTTCTCCATGTGACATTTTATCCCCTCTTCCTCTGACAATTTATTCCCTTCTCCCTGTGAAATTTCATTCCCTTCTCCCTGTGACATTTCTTTCCCTTCTCCCTGTGACATTTTAATCCCTCTCCCTGTGACATTTTATTCCCTTCTCCATGTGACATTTTATTCCCTCTCCCTGTGACATTTCAATCCTTCTCCCTGTGATATTTTATTTCCTTCTCTCTGTATAATTTTATTCCCTCTCCCTGTGACATTTTATTCCCTTCTCCCTGTGACATTTTATTCCCTCTCCCTGTGACATTTTATTCCTTCTTCCTGTGACATTTCATTCCCTTCTCCCTGTGACATTTCATTCCCTCTCCCTGTGACATTTTATTCCCTCTTCCTGTGACGTTTTATTCCCTTCTCCCTGTGACATTTCATTCCCTCTCCCTGTGACGTTTTATTCCCTCTTCCTGTGACATTTTATTCCCTTCTCCCTGTGACATTTCATTCCCTCTCCCTGTGACATTTCATTCCCTCCCATTTTGACATTTAATTCTCTATCCCCATCACATTTAATTCCCTCTCGCTGTGAAATTTTATTCCCTCTTCCTGTGATATTTTATTTCCTTCTCCCTGTGACATTTTATTCCCTCTCCCTGTGACATTTGATTCCTTCACCCTGTGACATTTTATTCCCTCTTCTTGTGACATTTTATTCCCTCTCCCTGTGACATTTGATTCCTTCACCCTGTGACATTTTATTCCCTCTTCCTGTGATATTTTATTTCCTTCTCCCTGTGACCTTTTATTCCCTTCTCCCTGTGACATTTTATTCCTTCACCCTGTGACATTTTATTCCCTCTCCCTGTGACATTTTATTCCCTTCTCCCTGTGACATTTTATTCCCTTCTCCCTGTGACATTTTATTCCCTCTCCCTGTGACATTTTGTTCCCTTCTCCCTGTGACATTTTATTCCCTTTTCCCAGTGACATTTTATTCGCCTTTCCCTGTGACATTTTATTCCTTCTCCCTGTGACTTTTTATTCCCTTTTCCCTGTGACATTTTCTTCCCTCTCCCTGTCATTTTTTATTCCCTCTCCCTGTGACATTTCATTCCCTCCCACTTTGACATTTCATTCTCTTCTCCCTGTGACATTTTATTCCTTCTCCCTGTGACATTTCATTCGCTCCCCTGAGACATTTCTTTCCCTTCACCCTGTGACATTTCATTCCCTCTCCCTGTGACATTTTATTCCCTTCTCCATGTGACATTTTATTCCCTCTTCCTCTGACAATTTATTCCCTTCTCCCTGTGACATTTCATTCCCTTCTCCCTGTGACATTTAATTCCCTCTCCCTGTGACATTTTATTCCCTCTCCCTGTGACATTTCATTTCCTGCCCCAGAGACATTTCTTTCCCTTCTCCCTGTCACATTTTAATCCCTCTCCCTGTGATATTTTATTCCCTTCTCCATGTGACATTTTATTCCCTCTCCCTGTGACATATCATTCCTTCTCCCTGTGATATTTTATTTCCTTCTCTCTGTATAATTTTATTCCCTCTCCCTTTGACATTTTATTCCCTTCTCCTAGTGACATTTCTTTCCCTTCTCCCTGTGACATTTGATTCGCTCTCCCTGTGACATCTTATTCCCTTCTCCCTGTGACATTTTATTCCCTTCTCCCTGTGACATTTCATTCCCTCTCCCTGTGACATTTTATTCCCTCTTCCTGTGACGTTTTATTCCCTTCTCCCTGTGACATTTCATTCCCTTCTCCCTGTGACATTTCATTCCCTCTCCCTGTGACATTTTATTCCCTCTTCCTCTGACATTTTATTCCCTTCTCCCTATGACATTTCATTCCCTTCTCCCTGTGACATTTCATTCCCTTCTCCCAGTGACATTTTATTCCCTTCTGCCTGTGTCATTTTATTTCCTTCTCACTGTTACATTTTTTCCCTTCTGCCTGCGACCTTTTATTCCCTTCTCCCTGTGACAATTCATTCCCTTCTCCCTGTGACTTTTTATTCCCTCTCCATGTGACATTTAATTCCCTTCTCCCTGTGACATTTTATTCCCTTCTCCCTCTGACATTTTAATCCCTTCTCCCTGTGACATTTTATTCCCTCTCCCTGTGACATTTTATTCCTATTCCCTGTGACATTTTATTCCCTTCTCCCTGTGACTTTTTATTCCCTCTCCCTGTGACATTTCTTTCCCTTCTCCCTGTGACATTTCATTCCCTTTCCCTGTGACATTTCATTCACTAACCCTGTGACATTTTATTCCCTCTTCCTGTGACATTTTATTCCCTTCTCCCTGTGACATTTTATTTCCTTCTCCCGGTGACATTTTATTCCCTCTCCCTGTGATTTTTTATTCTTTCTCTCTGCGAAATTTTTTTCCATCTCCCTGTGACATTTTATTCCATCTCGCTGTGACATTTTATTCCCTCTCCCTGTGACATTTCATTCCCACTCCCTGTGACATTTTATATCCTCTTCCTTTGACATTTTATTCCCTTCTCCCTGTGACATTTTATTCCCTTCTCCCTGTGACATTTCATTCCTTCACCCTGTGACATTTTATTCTCTCGCCCTGTGACATTTTATTCCCTTCTCCCTGTGACATTTTATTCCCTCTTCCTGTAACATTTTATTCCCTTCTCCCTGTGACATTTTATTCCCTTCTCCCTGTGAGATCTTATTCCCTCTCCCTGTGACAGTTTATTCCCTTCTCCCTGTGACATTTTATTCCCTTCTCCCTGTGAGATCTTATTCCCTCTCCCTGTAAGATTTTATTCCCTTCTCCCTGTGACATTTTATTCCCTTCTCCCTGTGAGATCTTATTCCCTCTCCTTGTGACATTGTATTCCCTTCTCCCTGTGACATTTTATACCCTTCTCCCTGTGACATTTCATTCCCTCTGCCTGTGACATTTCATTCCCTCCCCCTTTGACATTTCATTCTCTATCCCCGTGACATTTTATTCCCTCTCGCTGTTAAATATTATTCCCTCTTCCTGTGAATTTTTATTCCCTTCTCCCTGTGACATTTTATTCCCTCTCGCTGTGATTTTTTATTCCCTCTCCCTGTGAAATTTTATTCCTTCCCCCTGTGATATTTTATTTCCTTCTCCCTGTGACATTTTATTCCCACTCCCTTTGACATTTTATTCCCATCTCCTAGTGACATTTTATTCCCTTCTCACTGTGACATTTCATTCCCTCTCCCTGTGACGTTTTATTCCCTCTTCCTGTGACATTTTATTCCCTTCTCCCTGCGACAATTCATTCCCTCCTCCTGTGACATTTCTTTCCCTTCTACCTGTGACATTTCATTCCCTCCCCCTGTGACATTTCATTCACTCTCCCTGTGACATTTTATTCCCTTCTCCCTGTGACATTTTATTCCCTTCTCCCTGTGACATTTTATTCCTTCTCCCTGTGACATTTTATTCTCTCTCCCTGTGACATTTTATTTCCTTCTCCCTGTGACATTTCATTCCCTCTCCCTGTGACATTTTATTCCCTTCTCCCTGTGACATTTTATTCCCTTCTCCCTGTGACATTTTATTTCCTTCTCCCTGTGACATTTCATTCACTCTCCCTGTGACATTTTATTCCCTTCTCCCTGTGACATTTTATTTCCTTCTCCCTGTGACATTTCATTCACTCTCCCTGTGACATTTTATTCCCTTCTCCCTGTGACATTTTATTCCCTTCTCCCTGTGACATTTTATTCCCTTCTCCCTGTGACATTTCATTCCCTCTCCCTGTGACATTTCATTCCCTCCCCCTTTGACATTTCATTCTCTATCCCCGTGACATTTTAATCCCTATCGCTGTTAAATATTATTCCCTCTTCCTGTGACTTTTTATTCCCTTCTCCCTGTGACATTTAATTCCCTCTCGCTGTGATTTTTTATTCCCTCTCCCTGTGCAATTTTATTCCTTCTCCCTGTGATATTTTATTTCCTTCTCCCTGTGACATTTTATTCCCACTCCCTTTGACATTTTATTCCCATCTCCTAGTGACATTTTATTCCCCTCTCACTGTGACATTTCATTCCCTCTCCCTGTGACGTTTTTTTCCCTTCTCCCTGTGTCATTTTATTCCCTTCTCCCTCTGTCATTTTCTTCCCTTCTCCGTGTGACATTTCATTCCCTCACACTGTGACATTTTATTCCCTCTTCCTGTGACATTTTATTCTCTTCTCCCTGTGACATTTTATTCCCTTCTCCCGGTGACATTTTATTCCCTCTCCCTGTGATTTTTTATTCTTTCTCCCTGCAAAATTTTTTTCCATCTCCCTGTGACATTTTATTCCCTCTCCCTGTGACATTTCAATCCCTCTCCCTGTGACATTTTATTCCCTCATCCTGTGACATTTTATTCCCTTCTCCCTGTGACATTCCATTTCATTCTCCCTGTGACATTTCATTCCCACTCCCTGTGACATTTTATATCCTCTTCCTGTGAAATTTTATTCCCTTCTCCCTGTGACATTTTATTCCCTTCTCCCTGTGACATTTCATTCCCTCTCCCTGTGACATTTCATTCCCTCCCCCTTTGACATTTCATTCTCTATCCCCGTGACATTTTATTCCCTATCGCTGTTAAATATTATTCCCTCTTCCTGTGACTTTTTATTCCCTTCTCCCTGTGACATTTAATTCCCTCTCGCTGTGATTTTTTATTCCCTCTCCCTGTGAAATTTTATTCCTTCTCCCTGTGATATTTTATTTCCTTCTCCCTGTGACATTTTATTCCCACTCCCTTTGACATTTTATTCCCATCTCCTAGTGACATTTTATTCCCTTCTCACTGTGACATTTCATTCCCTCTCCCTGTGACATTTTATTCCCTCTTCCTGTGACATTTTATTTCCTTCTCCCTCTGACATTTTATTCCCGCTCCCTGTGACATTTTATTCCCTTCTCCCTCTGACATTTTATTCCCACTCCCTGTGACATTTTATTCCTTCTCCCTGTGACATTTTATTCCCTTCTCCCTGTGACATTTCATTCCCTCTCCTTTTGACATTTCATTCCCTCCCCCTTTGACATTTCATTCCCTCTCCCTGTGACATTTCATTCCCTCCACCATTGACATTTCATTCCCTTCTGCCTGTGACATTTTATTCCTTCTCCCTGTGACATTTTATTCCTTCTCCCTGTGACATTTTATTCCCTCTCCCAGTGAAATTTTATTCCCTCTCCCCGTGACAATTTATTCCCTCTCCCTGTGAAATTTTATTCCCTCTTCCTGTGACTTTTTATTCCCTTCTCCCTGTGACATTTTATTCCCACTCCCTTTGATTTTTTATTCCCTCTCCCTGTGAAATTTTATTCCTTTTCCCTGTGATAATTTATTTCCCTCTCCCTGTGACATTTTATTACCTTCCCCCTGTGACATTTTATTCCCTTCTCCATGTGACATTTCATTCCTTCTCCCTGTGACATTTTATTCCCTTCTCCATGTGACATTTCATTCCTTCTCCCTGTGAAATTTTATTCCCTTCTCCCTGTGACATTTTATTCCCTTCTCCCAGTGACATTTTATTCCCTTCTGCCTGTGTCATTTTATTTCCTTCTCACTGTTACATTTTTTCCCTTCTTCCTGAGACCTTTTATTCCCTTCTCCCTGTGACATTTTATTCCTTCTCCCTGTGACATGTTATTCCCTTCTCCCTGTGACATTTCATTCCCTTCTCCCTGTGACATTTTATTCCCTCTCCATGTGACATTTTATTCCCTTCATCCTGTGACATTTTATTTCCTTCTCCCTGTGACTTTTTATTCCCTCTCCATGTGACATTTAATTCCCTTCTCCCTGTGACATTTTATTCCCTTCTCCCTCTGACATTTTAATCCCTTCTCCCTGTGACATTTTATTCCCTCTCCCTGTGACATTTTATTCCTATTCCCTGTGACATATTATTCCCTTCTCCCTGTGACTTTTTATTCCCTCTCCCTGTGACATTTCTTTCCCTTCTCCCTGTGACATTTCATTCCCTCCCCCTGTGGCATTTCATTCCCTTTCCCTGTGACATTTCATTCACTAACCCTGTGACATTTTATTCCCTCTTCCTGTGACATTTTATTCCCTTCTCCCTGTGACATTTTATTTCCTTCTCCCGGTGACATTTTATTCCCTCTCCCTGTGATTTTTTATTCTTTCTCTCTGCGAAATTTTTTTCCATCTCCCTGTGACATTTTATTCCCTCTCCCTGTGACATTTCATTCCCTCTCCCTGTGACATTTTATTCCCTCTTCCTGTGACATTTTATTCCCTTCTCCCTGTGACATTCCATTTCATTCTCCCTGTGACATTTCATTCCCACTCCCTGTGACATTTTATATCCTCTTCCTTTGACCTTTTATTCCCTTCTCCCTGTGACATTTTATTCCCTTCTCCCTGTGACATTTCATTCCTTCACCCTGTGACATTTTATTCCCTCTTCATGTAACATTTTATTCCCTTCTCCCTGTGACATTTTATTCCCTTCTCCCTGTGAGATCTTATTCCCTCTCCCTGTGACATTTTATTCCCCCTCCCTGTGACAGTTTATTCCCTTCTCCCTGTGACATTTTATTCCCTTCTCCCTGTGACATTTTATTCCCTTCTCCCTGTGAGATCTTATTCCCTCTCCCTGTGACATTGTATTCCCTTCTCCCTGTGACATTTTATTCCCTTCTCCCTGTGAGATCTTATTCCCTCTCCCTGTGACATTGTATTCCCTTCTCCCTGTGACATTTTATACCCTTCTCCCTGTGACATTTCATTCCCTCTCCCTGTGACATTTCATTCCCTCCCCCTTTGACATTTCATTCTCTATCCCCGTGACATTTTATTCCCTCTCGCTGTTAAATATTATTCCCTCTTCCTGTGAATTTTTATTCCCTTCTCCCTGTGACATTTTATTCCCTCTCGCTGTGATTTTTTATTCCCTCTCCCTGTGAAATTTTATTCCTTCCCCCTGTGATATTTTATTTCCTTCTCCCTGTGACATTTTATTCCCACTCCCTTTGACATTTTATTCCCATCTCCTAGTGACATTTTATTCCCTTCTCACTGTGACATTTCATTCCCTCTCCCTGTGACGTTTTATTCCCTCTTCCTGTGACATTTTATTCCCTTCTCCCTGTGACATTTTATTCCCTTCTCCCTGTGACATTTTATTCCTTCTCCCTGTGACATTTTATTCTCTCTCCCTGTGACATTTTATTCCCTTCTCCCTGTGACATTTTATTCCTTCTCCCTGTGACATTTCATTCACTCTCCCTGTGACATTTTATTCCCTTCTCTCTGTGACATTTTATTCCCTTCTCCCTGTGACATTTTATTCCTTCTCCCTGTGACATTTTATTCTCTCTCCCTGTGACATTTTATTCCCTTCTCCCTGTGACATTTTATTCCTTCTCCCTGTGACATTTCATTCACTCTCCCTGTGACATTTTATTCCCTTCTCTCTGTGACATTTTATTCCCTTCTCCCTGTGACATTTTATTCCTTCTCTCTGTGACATTTTATTCTCTCTCCCTGTGACATTTTATTTCCTTCTCCCTGTGACATTTCATTCCCTCTCCCTGTGACATTTTATTCCCTTCTCCCTGTGACATTTTATTCCCTTCTCCCTGTGACATTTTATTTCCTTCTCCCTGTGACATTTCATTCACTCTCCCTGTGACATTTTATTCCCTTCTCCCTGTGACATTTTATTTCCTTCTCCCTGTGACATTTCATTCACTCTCCCTGTGACATTTTATTCCCTTCTCCCTGTGACATTTTATTCCCTTCTCCCTGTGACATTTTATTCCTTCTCCCTGTGACATTTTATTCTCTCTCCCTGTGACATTTTATTTCCTTCTCCCTGTGACATTTCATTCCCTCTCCCTGTGACATTTGATTCCCTTCTCCCTGTGACATTTTATTCCCTTCTCCCTGTTACATTTTATTCCCTCTCCCTGTGACATTTTCTTCCCTCTCCATGTGACATTTTATTCCCTCTCCCTGTGACAGTTTATTCCCTTCTCCCTGTGACATTTTATTTCCTTCTCCCTCTGACATTTTATTCCCACTCCCTGTGACATTTTATTCCCTTCTCCCTGTGACATTTTATTTCCTTCTCCCTCTGACATTTTATTCCCGCTCCCTGTGACATTTTATTCCCTTCTCCCTCTGACATTTTATTCCCACTCCCTGTGACATTTTATTCCTTCTCCCTGTGACATTTTATTCCCTTCTCCCTGTGACATTTCATTCCCTCTCCTTGTGACATTTCATTCCCTCCCCCTTTGACGTTTCATTCCCTCTCCCTGTGACATTTCATTCCCTCCACCTTTGACATTTCATTCCCTTCTGCCTGTGACATTTTATTCCTTCTCCCTGTGACATTTCATTCACTCCCCCTGTGACGTTTCATTCCCTTCACCTGAGACATTTCTTTCCCTTCTCACCGTGACATTTATTCGCTTCTCCCTGTGACATTTTATACCCTCTCCCTGTGACATTTCATTCCCTCTCCCTGTGACATTTTATTCCCTCTTCCTGTGACATTTTATTCCCTTCTCTCTGTGACATTCCATTCCCTTCTCCCTGTGACATTTTATTCCCTTCTCCCTGTGACATTTCATTCCCTCTCCCTGTGACATTTCATTCCCTCCCCCTTTGACATTTCATTCTCTATCCCCTTGACATTTTATTCCCTCTCCCTGTGATTTTTTATTCCCTCTCCATGTGAAATTTTATTCCATCTCCTTGTAATATTTTATTTCATTCTTCCTGTGACATTTTATTCCCTTCTCCCTGTGACATTTTATTTCCTTCTCCCTGTGACATTTTATTCTCTCGCCCTGTGACATTTTATTCCCTTCTCCCTGTGACATTTTATTCCCTTCTCCCTGTGAGATCTTATTCCCTCTCCCTGTGACATTTTATTCCCTATCCCTGTGACAGTTTATTCCCTTCTCCCTGTGAGATCTTATTCCCTCTTCCTGTAACATTTTATTCCCTTCTCCCTGTGACATTTTATTACCTTCTCCCTGTGAGATCTTATTCCCTCTCCCTGTGACATTTTATTCCCTATCCCTGTGACAGTTTATTCCCTTCTCCCTGTGACATTTTATTCCCTTCTCCCTGTGACATTTTATTCCCTTCTCCCTGTGACATTTCATTCCCTCTCCCTGTGACATTTCATTCCCTCCCCCTTTGACATTTCATTCTCTATCCCCGTTACATTTTATTCCCTCTCGCTGTTAAATATTATTCCCTCTTCCTGTGACTTTTTATTCCCTTCTCCCTGTGACATTTTATTCCCTCTCGCTGTGATTTTTTATTCCCTCTCCCTGTGAAATTTTATTCCTTCCCCCTGTGATATTTTATTCCCTTCTCCCTGTGACATTTTATTCCCTTCTCCCTGTGACATTTTATTCCCTCTCCCTGTGACATTTTATTCCCTTCTCCCTGTAACATTTTATTTCCTTCTCCCTCTGACATTTTATTCCCGCTCCCTGTGACATTTTATTCCCTTCTCCCTCTGACATTTTATTCCCACTCCCTGTGACATTTTATTCCTTCTCCCTGTGACATTTTATTCCCTTCTCCCTGTGACATTTCATTCCCTCTCCTTGTGACATTTCATTCCCTCCCCCTTTGACATTTCATTCCCTCTCCCTGTGACATTTCATTCCCTCCACCTTTGACATTTCATTCCCTTCTGCCTGTGACATTTTATTCCTTCTCCCTGTGACATTTCATTCACTCCCCCTGTGACGTTTCATTCCCGCCACCTGAGACATTTCTTTCCCTTCTCACTGTGACATTTATTCGCTTCTCCCTGTGACATTTTATTCCCTCTCCCTGTGACATTTTAGTACTTCTCCCTGTGACATTTTATTCCCTCTCCCAGTGAAATTTTATTCCCTCTCCCCGTGACAATTTATTCCCTCTCCCTGTGAAATTTTATTCCCTCTTCCTGTGACTTTTTATTCCCTTCTCCCTGTGACATTTTATTCGCACTCCCTTTGATTTTTTATTCCCTCTCCCTGTGAAATTTTATTCCTTTTCCATGTGATATTTTATTTCCTTCTCCCTGTGACATTTTATTACCTTCTCCCTGTTACATTTTATTCCCTTCTCCATGTGACATTTCATTCCTTCTCCCAGTGACATTTTATTCCCTTCTGCCTGTGACATTTTATTCCTTCTCCCTGTGACATGTTATTCCCTTCTCCCTGTGACATTTCATTCCCTTCTCCCTGTGACATTTTATTCCCTCTCCATGTGACATTTTATTCCCTTCTCCCTGTGACCTTTTATTCCCTTCTCCCTGTGACATTTTATTCCCTTCTCCCTCTGACATTTTAATCCCTTCTCCCTGTGACATTTTATTCCCTCTCCCTGTGACATTTTATTCCTATTCCCTGTGTCATTTTATTCCCTTCTCCCTGTGACATTTTATTCCCTCTCCCTGTGACATTTTTTCCCTTCTCCCTGTAACATTTCATTCCCTCCCCCTGTGGCATTTCATTCCCTTTCCCTGTGACATTTCATTCCCTAACCCTGTGACATTTCATTCCCTCTCCTTGTGACATTTGATCCCCTTCTCCCTGTGTCATTTTATTCCCTTCTCCCTCTGTCATTTTCTTCCCTTCTCCGTGTGACTTTTCATTCCCTCTCACTGTGACATTTTATTCCCTCTTCCTGTGACATTTTATTCCCTTCTCCCTGTGACATTTTATTCCCTTCTCCCGGTGACATTTTATTCCCTCTCCCTGTGATTTTTTATTCTTTCTCCCTGCGAAATTTTTTTCCATCTCCCTGTGACATTTTATTCCCTCTCCCTGTGACATTTCATTCCCTCTCCCTGTGACATTTTATTCCCTCTTCCTGTGACATTTTATTCCCTTCTCCCTGTGACATTCCATTTCTTTCTCCCTGTGACATTTCATTCCCACTCCCTGTGACATTTTACATCCTCTTCCTGTGACATTTTATTCCCTTCTCCCTGTGACATTTTATTCCCTTCTCCCTGTGACATTTCATTCCCTCTCCCTGTGACATTTCATTCCCTCCCCCTTTGACATTTCATTCTCTATCCCCGTGACATTTTATTATCTCTCCCTGTGATTTTTTATTCCCTCTCCATGTGAAATTTTATTTCATCTCCCTGTAATATTTTATTTCATTCTCCCTGTGACATTTTATTCCCTTCTCCCTGTGATATTTTATTTCCTTCTCCCTGTGACATTTCATTCCCTCTCCCTGTGACATTTTATTCCCTTCTCCCTTTGACATTTTATTCCCTTCTCCATGTGACATTTTATTCCTTCACCCTGTGACATTTTATTCTCTCGCCCTGTGACATTTTATTCCCTTCTCCCTGTGACATTTTATTCCCTCTTCCTGTAACATTTTATTCCCTTCTCCCTGTGACATTTTATTCCCTTCTCCCTGTGAGATCTTATTCCCTCTCCCTGTGACATTTTATTCCCTATCCCTGTGACAGTTTATTCCCTTCTCCCTGTGACATTTTTTTCCCTTCTCCCTGTGACATTTTATTCCCTTCTCCCTGTGACATTTCATTCCCTCTCCCTGTGACATTTCATTCCCTCCCCCTTTGACATTTCATTCTCTATCCCCGTTACATTTTATTCCCTCTCGCTGTTAAATATTATTCCCTCTTCCTGTGACTTTTTATTCCCTTCTCCCTGTGACATTTTATTCCCTCTCGCTGTGATTTTTTATTCCCTCTCCCTGTGAAATTTTATTCCTTCCCCCTGTGATATTTTATTCCCTTCTCCCTGTGACATTTTATTCCCTTCTCCCTGTGACATTTTATTCCCTCTCCCTGTGACATTTTATTCCCTTCTCCCTGTGACATTTTCTTCCCTCTCCCTGTGACATTTTATTCCCTCTCCCTGTGACAGTTTATTCCCTTCTCCCTGTAACATTTTATTTCCTTCTCCCTCTGACATTTTATTCCCGCTCCCTGTGACATTTTATTCCCTTCTCCCTCTGACATTTTATTCCCACTCCCTGTGACATTTTATTCCTTCTCCCTGTGACATTTTATTCCCTTCTCCCTGTGACATTTCATTCCCTCTCCGTGTGACATTTCATTCCCTCCCCCTTTGACATTTCATTCCCTCTCCCTGTGACATTTCATTCCCTCCACCTTTGACATTTCATTCCCTTCTGCCTGTGACATTTTATTCCTTCTCCCTGTGACATTTCATTCACTCCCCCTGTGACGTTTCATTCCCTCCACCTGAGACATTTCTTTCCCTTCTCACTGTGACATTTATTCGCTTCTCCCTGTGACATTTTATTCCCTCTCCCTGTGACATTTTATTACTTTTCCCTGTGACATTTTATTCCCTCTCCCAGTGAAATTTTATTCCCTCTCCCCGTGACAATTTATTCCCTCTCCCTGTGAAATTTTATTCCCTCTTCCTGTGACTTTTTATTCCCTTCTCCCTGTGACATTTTATTCCCACTCCCTTTGATTTTTTATTCCCTCTCCCTGTGAAATTTTATTCCTTTTCCATGTGATATTTTATTTCCTTCTCCCTGTGACATTTTATTACCTTCTCCCTGTTACATTTTATTCCCTTCTCCATGTGACATTTCATTCCTTCTCCCTGTGACATTTTATTCCCTTCTCCCAGTGACATTTTATTCCCTTCTGCCTGTGACATTTTATTTCCTTCTCACTGTTACATTTTTTCCCTTCTTCCTGAGACCTTTTATTCCCTTCTCCCTGTGACATTTTATTCCTTCTCCCTGTGACATGTTATTCCCTTCTCCCTGTGACATTTCATTCCCTTCTCCCTGTGACATTTTATTCCCTCTCCATGTGACATTTTATTCCCTTCTCCCTGTGACATTTTATTTCCTTCTCCCTGTGACTTTTTATTCCCTCTCCATGTTACATTTTATTCCCTTCTCCCTGTGACATTTTATTCCCTTCTCCCTCTGACATTTTAATCCCTTCTCCCTGTGACATTTTATTCCCTCTCCATGTGACATTTTATTCCTATTCCCTGTGTCATTTTATTCCCTTCTCCCTGTGACTTTTTATTCCCTCTCCCTGTGACATTTCTTTCCCTTCTCCCTGTGACATTTCATTCCCTCCCCCTGTGGCATTTCATTCCCTTTCCCTGTGACATTTCATTCCCTAACCCTGTGACATTTCATTACCTCTCCTTGTGACATTTGATTCCCTTCTCCCTGTGTCATTTTATTCCCTTCTCCCTCTGTCATTTTCTTCCCTTCTCCGTGTGACATTTCATTCCCTCTCACTGTGACATTTTATTCCCTCTTCCTGTGACATTTTATTCCCTTCTCCCTGTGACATTTTATTCCCTTCTCCCGGTGACATTTTATTCCCTCTCCCTGTGATTTTTTATTCTTTCTCCCTGCGAAATTTTTTTCCATCTCCCTGTGACATTTTATTCCCTCTCCCTGTGACATTTCATTCCCTCTCCCTGTGACATTTTATTCCCTCTTCCTGTGACATTTTATTCCCTTCTCCCTGTGACATTCCATTTCATTCTCCCTGTGACATTTCATTCCGTCCCCCTTTGATATTTTATTCCCTTCTCCCTGTGACATTTCATTCCCTTCTCCCTCTGTCATTTTCTTCCCTTCTCCGTGTGACATTTCATTCCCTCTCACTGTGACATTTTATTCCCTCTTCCTGTGACATTTTATTCCCTTCTCCCTGTGACATTTTATTCCCTTCTCCCGGTGACATTTTATTCCCTCTCCCTGTGATTTTTTATTCTTTCTCCCTGCGAAATTTTTTTCCATCTCCCTGTGACATTTTATTCCCTCTCCCTGTGACATTTTATTCCCTCTTCCTGTGACATTTTATTCCCTTCTCCCTGTGACATTTTATTCCTTCTCCCTGTGACATTTTATTCTCTCTCCCTGTGACATTTTATTTCCTTCTCCCTGTGACATTTCATTCCCTCTCCCTGTGACATTTTATTCCCTTCTCCCTGTGACATTTTATTCCCTTCTCCCTGTGACATTTTATTCCCTCTGACTGTGACATTTTATTCCCTTCTCCCTGTGACATTTTCTTCCCTGTCCCTGTGACATTTTATTCCCTTCTCCCTCTGACATTTCATTCCCTTCTGCCTGTGACATTTTATTCCTTCTCCCTGTGACATTTCATTCACTCCCCCTGTTACGTTTCATTCCCTCCACATGAGACAGTTCTTTCCCTTCTCACTGTGACATTTATTCGCTTCTCCCTGTGACATTTTATTCCCTCTCCCTGTGACATTTTATTCCTTCTCCCTGTGACATTTTATTTCCTTCTCCCTCTGACATTTTATTCCCGCTCCCTGTGACATTTTATTCCCTTCTCCCTCTGACATTTCATTCCCTTCTGCCTGTGACATTTTATTCCTTCTCCCTGTGACATTTCATTCACTCCCCCTGTTACGTTTCATTCCCTCCACATGAGACAGTTCTTTCCCTTCTCACTGTGACATTTATTCGCTTCTCCCTGTGACATTTTATTCCCTCTCCCTGTGACATTTTATTCCTTCTCCCTGTGACATTTTATTCCCTCTCCCAGTTAAATTTTATTCCCTCTCCCCGTGACAATTTATTCCCTCTCCCTGTGAAATTTTATTCCCTCTTCCTTTGACTTTTTATTCACTTCTCCCTGTGACATTTTATTCCCACTCCCTTTGATTTTTTATTCCCTCTCCCTGTGAAATTTTATTCCTTTTCCCTGTGATATTTTATTTCCTTCTCCCTGTGACATTTTATTACCTTCTCCCTGTGACATTTTATTCCCTTCTCCATGTGACATTTCATTCCTTCTCCCTGTGACATTTTGTTCCCTTGTCCCAGTGACATTTTATTCCCTTCTGCCTGTGACATTTTATTTCCTTCTCACTGTTACATTTTTTCCCTTCTTCCTGAGACCTTTTATTCCCTTCTCCCTGTGACATTTTATTCCTTCTCCCCGTGACATGTTATTCCCTTCTCCCTGTGACATGTTATTCCCTTCTCCCTGTGACATTTTATTCCCTCTCCATGTGACGTTTTATTCCCTTCTCCCTGTGACATTTTATTTCCTTCTCCCTGTGACTTTTTATTCCCTCTCCATGTGACATTTAATTCCCTTCTCCCTGTGACATTTTATTCCCTTCTCCCTCTGACATTTTAATCCCTTCTCCCTGTGACATTTTATTCCCTCTCCCTGTGACATTTTATTCCTATTCCCTGTGACATTTTATTCCCTTCTCCCTGTGACTTTTTATTCCCTCTCCCTGTGATATTTCTTTCCCTTCTCCCTGTGACATTTCATTCCCCCCCCCTGTGGCATTTCATTCCCTTTCCCTGTGACATTTAATTCCCTAACCCTGTGACATTTCATTCCCTCTCCTTGTGACATTTCATTCCCTCACACTGTGACATTTTATTCCCTCTTCCTGTGATATTTTATTCCCTTCTCCCTGTGACATTTTATTCCCTTCTCCCGGTGACATTTTATTCCCTCTCCCTGTGATTTTTTATTCTTTCTCCCTGCGAAATTTTTTTCCATCTCCCTGTGACATTTTATTCCCTCTCCCTGTGACATTTTATTCCCTCATCCTGTGACATTTTATTCCCTTCTCCCTGTGACATTCCATTTCATTCTCCCTGTGACATTTATTCCCACTCCCTGTGACATTTTATATCCTCTTCCTGTGACATTTTATTCCCTTCTCCCTGTGACATTTTATTCCCTTCTCCCTGTGACATTTCATTCCCTCTCCCTGTGACATTTCATTCCCTCCCCCTTTGACATTTCATTCTCTATCCCCGTGACATTTTATTCCCTATCGCTGTTAAATATTATTCCCTCTACCTGTGACTTTTTATTCCCTTCTCCCTGTGACATTTAATTCCCTCTCGCTGTGATTTTTTATTCCCTCTCCCTGTGCAATTTTATTCCTTCTCCCTGTGATATTTTATTTCCTTCTCCCTGTGACATTTTATTCCCACTCCCTTTGACATTTTTTTCCCATCTCCTAGTGACATTTTATTCCCTCTCCCTGTGACATTTTATTCCCTCATCCTGTGACATTTTATTCCCTTCTCCCTGTGACATTCCATTTCATTCTCCCTGTGACATTTATTCCCACTCCCTGTGACATTTTATATCCTCTTCCTGTGACATTTTATTCCCTTCTCCCTGTGACATTTTATTCCCTTCTCCCTGTGACATTTAATTCCCTCTCGCTGTGATTTTTTATACCCTCTCCCTGTGCAATTTTATTCCTTCTCCCTGTGATATTTTATTTCCTTCTCCCTGTGACATTTTATTCCCACTCCCTTTGACATTTTATTCCCATCTCCTAGTGACATTTTATTCCCCTCTCACTGTGACATTTCATTCCCTCTCCCTGTGACGTTTTATTCCCTTCTCCCTGTGTCATTTTATTCCCTTCTCCCTCTGTCATTTTCTTCCCTTCTCCGTGTGACATTTCATTCCCTCACACTGTGACATTTTATTCCCTCTTCCTGTGACATTTTATTCTCTTCTCCCTGTGACATTTTATTCCCTCTCCCTGTGATTTTTTATTCTTTCTCCCTGCGAAATTTTTTTCCATCTCCCTGTGACATTTTATTCCCTCTCCCTGTGACATTTCATTCCCTCTCCCTGTGACATTTTATTCCCTCATCCTGTGACATTTTATTCCCTTCTCCCTGTGACATTCCATTTCATTCTCCCTGTGACATTTCATTCCCTCTCCCTGTGACATTTCATTCCCTCCACCATTGACATTTCATTCCCTTCTGCCTGTGACATTTTATTCCTTCTCCCTGTGACATTTCATTCACTCCCCCTGTGACGTTTCATTCCCTCCACCTGAGACATTTCTTTCCCTTCTCATTGTGACATTTATTCGCTTCTCCCTGTGACATTTTATTCCCTCTCCCTGTGACATTTTATTCCTTCTCCCTGTGACATTTTATTCCCTCTCCCAGTGAAATTTTATTCCCTCTCCCCGTGACAATTTATTCCCTCTCCCTGTGAAATTTTATTCCCTCTTCCTGTGACTTTTTATTCCCTTCTCCCTGTGACATTTTATTCCCACTCCCTTTGATTTTTTATTCCCTCTCCCTGTGAAATTTTATTCCTTTTCCCTGTGATAATTTATTTCCTTCTCCCTGTGACATTTTATTACCTTCCCCCTGTGACATTTTATTCCCTTCTCCATGTGACATTTCATTCCTTCTCCCTGTGACATTTTATTCCCTTCTCCATGTGACATTTCATTCCTTCTCCCTGTGAAATTTTATTCCCTTCTCCCTGTGACATTTTATTCCCTTCTCCCAGTGACATTTTATTCCCTTCTGCCTGTGTCATTTTATTTCCTTCTCACTGTTACATTTCATTCCCTCCCCCTGTGGCATTTCATTCCCTTTCCCTGTGACATTTCATTCACTAACCCTGTGACATTTTATTCCCTCTTCCTGTGACATTTTATTCCCTTCTCCCTGTGACATTTTATTTCCTTCTCCCGGTGACATTTTATTCCCTCTCCCTGTGATTTTTTATTCTTTCTCTCTGCGAAAATTTTTTCCATCTCCCTGTGACATTTTATTCCATCTCCCTGTGACATTTTATTCCCTCTCCCTGTGACATTTCATTCCCACTCCCTGTGACATTTTATATCCTCTTCCTTTGACATTTTATTCCCTTCTCCCTGTGACATTTTATTCCCTTCTCCCTGTGACATTTCATTCCTTCACCCTGTGACATTTTATTCTCTCGCCCTGTGACATTTTATTCCCTTCTCCCTGTGACATTTTATTCCCTCTTCCTGTAACATTTTATTCCCTTCTACCTGTGACATTTTATTCCCTTCTCCCTGTGAGATCTTATTCCCTCTCCCTGTGACATTTTATTCCCCCTCCCTGTGACAGTTTATTCCCTTCTCCCTGTGACATTTTATTCCCTTCTCCCTGTGAGATCTTATTCCCTCTCCCTGTAACATTTTATTCCCTTCTCCCTGTGACATTTTATTCCCTTCTCCCTGTGAGATCTTATTCCCTCTCCTTGTGACATTGTATTCCCTTCTCCCTGTGACATTTTATACCCTTCTCCCTGTGACATTTCATTCCCTCTCCCTGTGACATTTCATTCCCTCCCCCTTTGACATTTCATTCTCTATCCCCGTGACATTTTATTCCCTCTCGCTGTTAAATATTATTCCCTCTTCCTGTGAATTTTTATTCCCTTCTCCCTGTGACATTTTATTCCCTCTCGCTGTGATTTTTTATTCCCTCTCCCTGTGAAATTTTATTCCTTCCCCCTGTGATATTTTATTTCCTTCTCCCTGTGACATTTTATTCCCACTCCCTTTGACATTTTATTCCCATCTCCTAGTGACATTTTATTCCCTTCTCACTGTGACATTTCATTCCCTCTCCCTGTGATGTTTTATTCCCTCTTCCTGTGACATTTTATTCCCTTCTCCCTGCGACAATTCATTCCCTCCCCCTGTGACATTTCATTCACTCTCCCTGTGACATTTTATTCCCTTCTCCCTGTGACATTTTATTCCCTTCTCCCTGTGACATTTTATTCCTTCTCCCTGTGACATTTTATTCTCTCTCCCTGTGACATTTTATTCCCTTCTCCCTGTGACATTTTATTCCCTTCTCCCTGTGACATTTTATTTCCTTCTCCCTGTGACATTTCATTCACTCTCCCTGTGACATTTTATTCCCTTCTCCCTGTGACATTTTATTTCCTTCTCCCTGTGACATTTCATTCACTCTCCCTGTGACATTTTATTCCCTTCTCCCTGTGACATTTTATTCCCTTCTCCCTGTGACATTTTATTCCCTTCTCCCTGTGACATTTCATTCCCTCTCCCTGTGACATTTCATTCCCTCCCCCTTTGACATTTCATTCTCTATCCCCGTGACATTTTAATCCCTATCGCTGTTAAATATTATTCCCTCTTCCTGTGACTTTTTATTCCCTTCTCCCTGTGACATTTAATTCCCTCTCGCTGTGATTTTTTATTCCCTCTCCCTGCGCAATTTTATTCCTTCTCCCTGTGATATTTTATTTCCTTCTCCCTGTGACATTTTATTCCCACTCCCTTTGACATTTTATTCCCATCTCCTAGTGACATTTTATTCCCCTCTCACTGTGACATTTCATTCCCTCTCCCTGTGACGTTTTATTCCCTTCTCCCTGTGTCATTTTATTCCCTTCTCCCTCTGTCATTTTCTTCCCTTCTCCGTGTGACATTTCATTCCCTCACACTGTGACATTTTATTCCCTCTTCCTGTGACATTTTATTCCCTTCTCCCTGTGACATTTTATTCCCTCTTCCTGTGACATTTTATTCTCTTCTCCCTGTGACATTTTATTCCCTTCTCCCGGTGACATTTTATTCCCTCTCCCTGTGATTTTTTATTCTTTCTCCCTGCGAAATTTTTTTCCATCTCCCTGTGACATTTTATTCCCTCTCCCTGTGACATTTCATTCCCTCTCCCTGTGACATTTTATTCCCTCATCCTGTGACATTTTATTCCCTTCTCCCTGTGACATTCCATTTCATTCTCCCTGTGACATTTCATTCCCACTCCCTGTGACATTTTATATCCTCTTCCTGTGAAATTTTATTCCCTTCTCCCTGTGACATTTTATTCCCTTCTCCCTGTGACAATTTATTCCCTTCTCCCTGTGACATTTCATTCCCTCTCCCTGTGACATTTCATTCCCTCCCCCTTTGACATTTCATTCTCTATCCCCGTTACATTTTATTCCCTCTCGCTGTTAAATATTATTCCCTCTTCCTGTGACTTTTTATTCCCTTCTCCCTGTGACATTTTATTCCCTCTCGCTGTGATTTTTTATTCCCTCTCCCTGTGAAATTTTATTCCTTCCCCCTGTGATATTTTATTCCCTTCTCCCTGTGACATTTTATTCCCTTCTCCCTGTGACATTTTATTCCCTCTCCCTGTGACATTTTATTCCCTTCTCCCTGTGACATTTTCTTCCCTCTCCCTGTGACATTTTATTCCCTCTCCCTGTGACAGTTTATTCCCTTCTCCCTGTAACATTTTATTTCCTTCTCCCTCTGACATTTTATTCCCGCTCCCTGTGACATTTTATTCCCTTCTCCCTCTGACATTTTATTCCCACTCCCTGTGACATTTTATTCCTTCTCCCTGTGACATTTTATTCCCTTCTCCCTGTGACATTTCATTCCCTCTCCGTGTGACATTTCATTCCCTCCCCCTTTGACATTTCATTCCCTCTCCCTGTGACATTTCATTCCCTCCACCTTTGACATTTCATTCCCTTCTGCCTGTGACATTTTATTCCTTCTCCCTGTCACATTTCATTCACTCCCCCTGTGACGTTTCATTCCCTCCACCTGAGACATTTCTTTCCCTTCTCACTGTGACATTTATTCGCTTCTCCCTGTGACATTTTATTCCCTCTCCCTGTGACATTTTATTACTTCTCCCTGTGACATTTTATTCCCTCTCCCAGTGAAATTTTATTCCCTCTCCCCGTGACAATTTATTCCCTCTCCCTGTGAAATTTTATTCCCTCTTCCTGTGACTTTTTATTCCCTTCTCCCTGTGACATTTTATTCCCACTCCCTTTGATTTTTTATTCCCTCTCCCTGTGAAATTTTATTCCTTTTCCATGTGATATTTTATTTCCTTCTCCCTGTGACATTTTATTACCTTCTCCCTGTTACATTTTATTCCCTTCTCCATGTGACATTTCATTCCTTCTCCCTGTGACATTTTATTCCCTTCTCCCAGTGACATTTTATTCCCTTCTGCCTGTGACATTTTATTTCCTTCTCACTGTTACATTTTTTCCCTTCTTCCTGAGACCTTTTATTCCCTTCTCCCTGTGACATTTTATTCCTTCTCCCTGTGACATGTTATTCCCTTCTCCCTGTGACATTTCATTCCCTTCTCCCTGTGACATTTTATTCCCTCTCCATGTGACATTTTATTCCCTTCTCCCTGTGACATTTTATTTCCTTCTCCCTGTGACTTTTTATTCCCTCTCCATGTTACATTTTATTCCCTTCTCCCTGTGACATTTTATTCCCTTCTCCCTCTGACATTTTAATCCCTTCTCCCTGTGACATTTTATTCCCTCTCCCTGTGACATTTTATTCCTATTCCCTGTGTCATTTTATTCCCTTCTCCCTGTGACTTTTTATTCCCTCTCCCTGTGACATTTCTTTCCCTTCTCCCTGTGACATTTCATTCCCTCCCCCTGTGGCATTTCATTCCCTTTCCCTGTGACATTTCATTCCCTAACCCTGTGACATTTCATTACCTCTCCTTGTGACATTTGATTCCCTTCTCCCTGTGTCATTTTATTCCCTTCTCCCTCTGTCATTTTCTTCCCTTCTCCGTGTGACATTTCATTCCCTCTCACTGTGACATTTTATTCCCTCTTCCTGTGACATTTTATTCCCTTCTCCCTGTGACATTTTATTCCCTTCTCCCGGTGACATTTTATTCCCTCTCCCTGTGATTTTTTATTCTTTCTCCCTGCGAAATTTTTTTCCATCTCCCTGTGACATTTTATTCCCTCTCCCTGTGACATTTCATTCCCTCTCCCTGTGACATTTTATTCCCTCTTCCTGTGACATTTTATTCCCTTCTCCCTGTGACATTCCATTTCATTCTCCCTGTGACATTTCATTCCCTTCTCCCTCTGTCATTTTCTTCCCTTCTCCGTGTGACATTTCATTCCCTCTCACTGTGACATTTTATTCCCTCTTCCTGTGACATTTTATTCCCTTCTCCCTGTGACATTTTATTCCCTCTTCCTGTGACATTTTATTCCCTTCTCCCTGTGACATTTTATTCCTTCTCCCTGTGACATTTTATTCTCTCTCCCTGTGACATTTTATTTCCTTCTCCCTGTGACATTTCATTCCCTCTCCCTGTGACATTTTATTCCCTTCTCCCTGTGACATTTTATTCCCTTCTCCCTGTGACATTTTATTCCCTCTGACTGTGACATTTTATTCCCTTCTCCCTGTGACATTTTCTTCCCTGTCCCTGTGACATTTTATTCCCTCTCCCAGTGACAGTTTATTCCCTTCTCCCTGTGACATTTTATTTCCTTCTCCCTCTGACATTTTATTCCCGCTCCCTGTGACATTTTATTCCCTTCTCCCTCTGACATTTCATTCCCTTCTGCCTGTGACATTTTATTCCTTCTCCCTGTGACATTTCATTCACTCCCCCTGTTACGTTTCATTCCCTCCACATGAGACAGTTCTTTCCCTTCTCACTGTGACATTTATTCGCTTCTCCCTGTGACATTTTATTCCCTCTCCCTGTGACATTTTATTCCTTCTCCCTGTGACATTTTATTCCCTCTCCCAGTTAAATTTTATTCCCTCTCCCCGTGACAATTTATTCCCTCTCCCTGTGAAATTTTATTCCCTCTTCCTTTGACTTTTTATTCACTTCTCCCTGTGACATTTTATTCCCACTCCCTTTGATTTTTTATTCCCTCTCCCTGTGAAATTTTATTCCTTTTCCCTGTGATATTTTATTTCCTTCTCCCTGTGACATTTTATTACCTTCTCCCTGTGACATTTTATTCCCTTCTCCATGTGACATTTCATTCCTTCTCCCTGTGACATTTTGTTCCCTTGTCCCAGTGACATTTTATTCCCTTCTGCCTGTGACATTTTATTTCCTTCTCACTGTTACATTTTTTCCCTTCTTCCTGAGACCTTTTATTCCCTTCTCCCTGTGACATTTTATTCCTTCTCCCCGTGACATGTTATTCCCTTCTCCCTGTGACATGTTATTCCCTTCTCCCTGTGACATTTTATTCCCTCTCCATGTGACGTTTTATTCCCTTCTCCCTGTGACATTTTATTTCCTTCTCCCTGTGACTTTTTATTCCCTCTCCATGTGACATTTAATTCCCTTCTCCCTGTGACATTTTATTCCCTTCTCCCTCTGACATTTTAATCCCTTCTCCCTGTGACATTTTATTCCCTCTCCCTGTGACATTTTATTCCTATTCCCTGTGACATTTTATTCCCTTCTCCCTGTGACTTTTTATTCCCTCTCCCTGTGATATTTCTTTCCCTTCTCCCTGTGACATTTCATTCCCCCCCCCTGTGGCATTTCATTCCCTTTCCCTGTGACATTTAATTCCCTAACCCTGTGACATTTCATTCCCTCTCCTTGTGACATTTCATTCCCTCACACTGTGACATTTTATTCCCTCTTCCTGTGATATTTTATTCCCTTCTCCCTGTGACATTTTATTCCCTTCTCCCGGTGACATTTTATTCCCTCTCCCTGTGATTTTTTATTCTTTCTCCCTGCGAAATTTTTTTCCATCTCCCTGTGACATTTTATTCCCTCTCCCTGTGACATTTTATTCCCTCATCCTGTGACATTTTATTCCCTTCTCCCTGTGACATTCCATTTCATTCTCCCTGTGACATTTATTCCCACTCCCTGTGACATTTTATATCCTCTTCCTGTGACATTTTATTCCCTTCTCCCTGTGACATTTTATTCCCTTCTCCCTGTGACATTTCATTCCCTCTCCCTGTGACATTTCATTCCCTCCCCCTTTGACATTTCATTCTCTATCCCCGTGACATTTTATTCCCTATCGCTGTTAAATATTATTCCCTCTACCTGTGACTTTTTATTCCCTTCTCCCTGTGACATTTAATTCCCTCTCGCTGTGATTTTTTATTCCCTCTCCCTGTGCAATTTTATTCCTTCTCCCTGTGATATTTTATTTCCTTCTCCCTGTGACATTTTATTCCCACTCCCTTTGACATTTTTTTCCCATCTCCTAGTGACATTTTATTCCCTCTCCCTGTGACATTTTATTCCCTCATCCTGTGACATTTTATTCCCTTCTCCCTGTGACATTCCATTTCATTCTCCCTGTGACATTTATTCCCACTCCCTGTGACATTTTATATCCTCTTCCTGTGACATTTTATTCCCTTCTCCCTGTGACATTTTATTCCCTTCTCCCTGTGACATTTAATTCCCTCTCGCTGTGATTTTTTATACCCTCTCCCTGTGCAATTTTATTCCTTCTCCCTGTGATATTTTATTTCCTTCTCCCTGTGACATTTTATTCCCACTCCCTTTGACATTTTATTCCCATCTCCTAGTGACATTTTATTCCCCTCTCACTGTGACATTTCATTCCCTCTCCCTGTGACGTTTTATTCCCTTCTCCCTGTGACATTTTATTCCCTCTTCCTGTGACATTTTATTCTCTTCTCCCTGTGACATTTTATTCCCTTCTCCCGGTGACATTTTATTCCCTCTCCCTGTGATTTTTTATTCTTTCTCCCTGCGAAATTTTTTTCCATCTCCCTGTGACATTTTATTCCCTCTCCCTGTGACATTTCATTCCCTCTCCCTGTGACATTTTATTCCCTCATCCTGTGACATTTTATTCCCTTCTCCCTGTGACATTCCATTTCATTCTCCCTGTGACATTTCATTCCCTCTCCCTGTGACATTTCATTCCCTCCACCATTGACATTTCATTCCCTTCTGCCTGTGACATTTTATTCCTTCTCCCTGTGACATTTCTTTCCCTTCTCATTGTGACATTTATTCGCTTCTCCCTGTGACATTTTATTCCCTCTCCCTGTGACATTTTATTCCTTCTCCCTGTGACATTTTATTCCCTCTCCCAGTGAAATTTTATTCCCTCTCCCCGTGACAATTTATTCCCTCTCCCTGTGAAATTTTATTCCCTCTTCCTGTGACTTTTTATTCCCTTCTCCCTGTGACATTTTATTCCCACTCCCTTTGATTTTTTATTCCCTCTCCCTGTGAAATTTTATTCCTTTTCCCTGTGATAATTTATTTCCTTCTCCCTGTGACATTTTATTACCTTCCCCCTGTGACATTTTATTCCCTTCTCCATGTGACATTTCATTCCTTCTCCCTGTGACATTTTATTCCCTTCTCCATGTGACATTTCATTCCTTCTCCCTGTGAAATTTTATTCCCTTCTCCCTGTGACATTTTATTCCCTTCTGCCTGTGTCATTTTATTTCCTTCTCACTGTTACATTTTTTCCCTTCTTCCTGAGACCTTTTATTCCCTTCTCCCTGTGACATTTCATTCCCTTCTCCCTGTGACATTTCATTCCCTTCTCCCTGTGACATTTTATTCCCTCTCCATGTGACATTTTATTCCCTTCTCCATGTGACATTTCATTCCTTCTCCCTGTGAAATTTTATTCCCTTCTCCCAGTGACATTTTATTCCCTTCTGCCTGTGTCATTTTATTTCCTTCTCACTGTTACATTTTTTCCCTTCTTCCTGAGACCTTTTATTCCCTTCTCCCTGTGACATTTCATTCCCTTCTCCCTGTGACATTTTATTCCCTCTCCATGTGACATTTTATTCCCTTCATCCTGTGACATTTTATTTCCTTCTCCCTGTGACTTTTTATTCCCTCTCCATGTGACATTTAATTCCCTTCTCCCTGTGACATTTTATTCCCTTCTCCCTCTGACATTTTAATCCCTTCTCCCTGTGACATTTTATTCCCTCTCCCTGTGACATTTTATTCCTATTCCCTGTGACATTTTATTCCCTTCTCCCTGTGACTTTTTATTCCCTCTCCCTGTGACATTTCTTTCCCTTCTCCCTGTGACATTTCATTCCCTCCCCCTGTGGCATTTCATTCCCTTTCCCTGTGACATTTCATTCACTAACCCTGTGACATTTTATTCCCTCTTCCTGTGACATTTTATTCCCTTCTCCCTGTGACATTTTATTTCCTTCTCCCGGTGACATTTTATTCCCTCTCCCTGTGATTTTTTATTCTTTCTCTCTGCGAAATTTTTTTCCATCTCCCTGTGACATTTTATTCCATCTCCCTGTGACATTTTATTCCCTCTCCCTGTGACATTTCATTCCCACTCCCTGTGACATTTTATATCCTCTTCCTTTGACATTTTATTCCCTTCTCCCTGTGACATTTTATTCCCTTCTCCCTGTGACATTTCATTCCTTCACCCTGTGACATTTTATTCTCTCGCCCTGTGACATTTTATTCCCTTCTCCCTGTGACATTTTATTCCCTCTTCCTGTAACATTTTATTCCCTTCTACCTGTGACATTTTATTCCCTTCTCCCTGTGAGATCTTATTCCCTCTCCCTGTGACATTTTATTCCCCCTCCCTGTGACAGTTTATTCCCTTCTCCCTGTGACATTTTATTCCCTTCTCCCTGTGAGATCTTATTCCCTCTCCCTGTAACATTTTATTCCCTTCTCCCTGTGACAGTTTATTCCCTTCTCCCTGTGACATTTTATTCCCTTCTCCCTGTGAGATCTTATTCCCTCTCCCTGTAACATTTTATTCCCTTCTCCCTGTGACATTGTATTCCCTTCTCCCTGTGACATTTTATACCCTTCTCCCTGTGACATTTCATTCCCTTCTCCCTGTGACATTTCATTCCCTTCTCCCTGTGACAATTTATTCCCTTCTCCCTGTGACATTTCATTCCCTCTCCCTGTGACATTTCATTCCCTCCCCCTTTGACATTTCATTCTCTATCCCCGTGACATTTTATTCCCTCTCGCTGTTAAATATTATTCCCTCTTCCTGTGAATTTTTATTCCCTTCTCCCTGTGACATTTTATTCCCTCTCGCTGTGATTTTTTATTCCCTCTCCCTGTGAAATTTTATTCCTTCCCCCTGTGATATTTTATTTCCTTCTCCCTGTGACATTTTATTCCCACTCCCTTTGACATTTTATTCCCATCTCCTAGTGACATTTTATTCCCTTCTCACTGTGACATTTCATTCCCTCTCCCTGTGACGTTTTATTCCCTCTTCCTGTGACATTTTATTCCCTTCTCCCTGCGACAATTCATTCCCTCCCCGTGTGACATTTCATTCACTCTCCCTGTGACATTTTATTCCCTTCTCCCTGTGACATTTTATTCCCTTCTCCCTGTGACATTTTATTCCTTCTCCCTGTGACATTTTATTCTCTCTCCCTGTGACATTTTATTCCCTTCTCCCTGTGACATTTTATTCCCTTCTCCCTGTGACATTTTATTTCCTTCTCCCTGTGACATTTCATTCACTCTCCCTGTGACATTTTATTCCCTTCTCCCTGTGACATTTTATTTCCTTCTCCCTGTGACATTTCATTCACTCTCCCTGTGACATTTTATTCCCTTCTCCCTGTGACATTTTATTCCCTTCTCCCTGTGACATTTTATTCCCTTCTCCCTGTGACATTTCATTCCCTCTCCCTGTGACATTTCATTCCCTCCCCCTTTGACATTTCATTCTCTATCCCCGTGACATTTTAATCCCTATCGCTGTTAAATATTATTCCCTCTTCCTGTGACTTTTTATTCCCTTCTCCCTGTGACATTTAATTCCCTCTCGCTGTGATTTTTTATTCCCTCTCCCTGCGCAATTTTATTCCTTCTCCCTGTGATATTTTATTTCCTTCTCCCTGTGACATTTTATTCCCACTCCCTTTGACATTTTATTCCCATCTCCTAGTGACATTTTATTCCCCTCTCACTGTGACATTTCATTCCCTCTCCCTGTGACGTTTTATTCCCTTCTCCCTGTGTCATTTTATTCCCTTCTCCCTCTGTCATTTTCTTCCCTTCTCCGTGTGACATTTCATTCCCTCACACTGTGACATTTTATTCCCTCTTCCTGTGACATTTTATTCTCTTCTCCCTGTGACATTTTATTCCCTTCTCCCGGTGACATTTTATTCCCTCTCCCTGTGATTTTTTATTCTTTCTCCCTGCGAAATTTTTTTCCATCTCCCTGTGACATTTTATTCCCTCTCCCTGTGACATTTCATTCCCTCTCCCTGTGACATTTTATTCCCTCATCCTGTGACATTTTATTCCCTTCTCCCTGTGACATTCCATTTCATTCTCCCTGTGACATTTCATTCCCACTCCCTGTGACATTTTATATCCTCTTCCTGTGAAATTTTATTCCCTTCTCCCTGTGACATTTTATTCCCTTCTCCCTGTGACAATTTATTCCCTTCTCCCTGTGACATTTCATTCCCTCTCCCTGTGACATTTCATTCCCTCCCCCTTTGACATTTCATTCTCTATCCCCGTGACATTTTATTCCCTATCGCTGTTAAATATTATTCCCTCTTCCTGTGACTTTTTATTCCCTTCTCCCTGTGACATTTAATTCCCTCTCGCTGTGATTTTTTATTCCCTCTCCCTGTGAAATTTTATTCCTTCTCCCTGTGATATTTTATTTCCTTCTCCCTGTGACATTTTATTCCCACTCCCTTTGACATTTTATTCCCATCTCCTAGTGACATTTTATTCCCTTCTCACTGTGACATTTCATTCCCTCTCCCTGTGACGTTTTATTCCCTCTTCCTGTGACATTTTATTTCCTTCTCCCTCTGACATTTTATTCCCGCTCCCTGTGACATTTTATTCCCTTCTCCCTCTGACATTTTATTCCCACTCCCTGTGACATTTTATTCCTTCTCCCTGTGACATTTTATTCCCTTCTCCCTGTGACATTTCATTCCCTCTCCTTTTGACATTTCATTCCCTCCCCCTTTGACATTTCATTCCCTCTCCCTGTGACATTTCATTCCCTCCACCATTGACATTTCATTCCCTTCTGCCTGTGACATTTTATTCCTTCTCCCTGTGACATTTCATTCACTCCCCCTGAGACATTTCTTTCCCTTCTCATTGTGACATTTATTCGCTTCTCCCTGTGACATTTTATTCCCTCTCCCTGTGACATTTTATTCCTTCTCCCTGTGACATTTTATTCCCTCTCCCAGTGAAATTTTATTCCCTCTCCCCGTGACAATTTATTCCCTCTCCCTGTGAAATTTTATTCCCTCTTCCTGTGACTTTTTATTCCCTTCTCCCTGTGACATTTTATTCCCACTCCCTTTGATTTTTTATTCCCTCTCCCTGTGAAATTTTATTCCTTTTCCCTGTGATAATTTATTTCCCTCTCCCTGTGACATTTTATTACCTTCCCCCTGTGACATTTTATTCCCTTCTCCATGTGACATTTCATTCCTTCTCCCTGTGACATTTTATTCCCTTCTCCATGTGACATTTCATTCCTTCTCCCTGTGAAATTTTATTCCCTTCTCCCTGTGACATTTTATTCCCTTCTCCCAGTGACATTTTATTCCCTTCTGCCTGTGTCATTTTATTTCCTTCTCACTGTTACATTTTTTCCCTTCTTCCTGAGACCTTTTATTCCCTTCTCCCTGTGACATTTCATTCCCTCTCCATGTGACATTTTATTCCCTTCATCCTGTGACATTTTATTTCCTTCTCCCTGTGACTTTTTATTCCCTCTCCATGTGACATTTAATTCCCTTCTCCCTGTGACATTTTATTCCCTTCTCCCTCTGACATTTTAATCCCTTCTCCCTGTGACATTTTATTCCCTCTCCCTGTGACATTTTATTCCTATTCCCTGTGACATTTTATTCCCTTCTCCCTGTGACTTTTTATTCCCTCTCCCTGTGACATTTCTTTCCCTTCTCCCTGTGACATTTCATTCCCTCCCCCTGTGGCATTTCATTCCCTTTCCCTGTGACATTTCATTCACTAACCCTGTGACATTTTATTCCCTCTTCCTGTGACATTTTATTCCCTTCTCCCTGTGACATTTTATTTCCTTCTCCCGGTGACATTTTATTCCCTCTCCCTGTGATTTTTTATTCTTTCTCTCTGCGAAATTTTTTTCCATCTCCCTGTGACATTTTATTCCCTCTCCCTGTGACATTTCATTCCCTCTCCCTGTGACATTTTATTCCCTCTTCCTGTGACATTTTATTCCCTTCTCCCTGTGACATTCCATTTCATTCTCCCTGTGACATTTCATTCCCACTCCCTGTGACATTTTATATCCTCTTCCTTTGACATTTTATTCCCTTCTCCCTGTGACATTTTATTCCCTTCTCCCTGTGACATTTCATTCCTTCACCCTGTGACATTTTATTCTCTCGCCCTGTGACATTTTATTCCCTTCTCCCTGTGACATTTTATTCCCTCTTCCTGTAACATTTTATTCCCTTCTCCCTGTGACATTTTATTCCCTTCTCCCTGTGAGATCTTATTCCCTCTCCCTGTGACATTTTATTCCCCCTCCCTGTGACAGTTTATTCCCTTCTCCCTGTGACATTTTATTCCCTTCTCCCTGTGACATTTTATTCCCTTCTCCCTGTGAGATCTTATTCCCTCTCCCTGTGACATTGTATTCCCTTCTCCCTGTGACATTTTATTCCCTTCTCCCTGTGAGATCTTATTCCCTCTCCCTGTGACATTGTATTCCCTTCTCCCTGTGACATTTTATACCCTTCTCCCTGTGACATTTCATTCCCTCTCCCTGTGACATTTCATTCCCTCCCCCTTTGACATTTCATTCTCTATCCCCGTGATATTTTATTCCCTCTCGCTGTTAAATATTATTCCCTCTTCCTGTGAATTTTTATTCCCTTCTCCCTGTGACATTTTATTCCCTCTCGCTGTGATTTTTTATTCCCTCTCCCTGTGAAATTTTATTCCTTCCCCCTGTGATATTTTATTTCCTTCTCCCTGTGACATTTTATTCCCACTCCCTTTGACATTTTATTCCCATCTCCTAGTGACATTTTATTCCCTTCTCACTGTGACATTTCATTCCCTCTCCCTGTGACGTTTTATTCCCTCTTCCTGTGACATTTTATTCCCTTCTCCCTGCGACAATTCATTCCCTCCTCCTGTGACATTTCTTTCCCTTCTACCTGTGACATTTCATTCACTCTCCCTGTGACATTTTATTCCCTTCTCCCTGTGACATTTTATTCCCTTCTCCCTGTGACATTTTATTCCTTCTCCCTGTGACATTTTATTCTCTCTCCCTGTGACATTTTATTTCCTTCTCCCTGTGACATTTCATTCCCTCTCCCTGTGACATTTTATTCCCTTCTCCCTGTGACATTTTATTCCCTTCTCCCTGTGACATTTTATTTCCTTCTCCCTGTGACATTTCATTCACTCTCCCTGTGACATTTTATTCTCTCTCCCTGTGACATTTTATTTCCTTCTCCCTGTGACATTTCATTCCCTCTCCCTGTGACATTTTATTTCCTTCTCCCTGTGACATTTTATTTCCTTCTCCCTGTGATATTTTATTTCCTTCTCCCTGTGACATTTTATTCCCACTCCCTTTGACATTTTATTCCCATCTCCTAGTGACATTTTATTCCCTTCTCACTGTGACATTTCATTCCCTCTCCCTGTGACGTTTTATTCCCTCTTCCTGTGACATTTTATTCCCTTCTCCCTGCGACAATTCATTCCCTCCCCGTGTGACATTTCATTCACTCTCCCTGTGACATTTTATTCCCTTCTCCCTGTGACATTTTATTCCCTTCTCCCTGTGACATTTTATTCCTTCTCCCTGTGACATTTTATTCTCTCTCCCTGTGACATTTTATTCCCTTCTCCCTGTGACATTTTATTCCCTTCTCCCTGTGACATTTTATTTCCTTCTCCCTGTGACATTTCATTCACTCTCCCTGTGACATTTTATTCCCTTCTCCCTGTGACATTTTATTTCCTTCTCCCTGTGACATTTCATTCACTCTCCCTGTGACATTTTATTCCCTTCTCCCTGTGACATTTTATTCCCTTCTCCCTGTGACATTTTATTCCCTTCTCCCTGTGACATTTCATTCCCTCTCCCTGTGACATTTCATTCCCTCCCCCTTTGACATTTCATTCTCTATCCCCGTGACATTTTAATCCCTATCGCTGTTAAATATTATTCCCTCTTCCTGTGACTTTTTATTCCCTTCTCCCTGTGACATTTAATTCCCTCTCGCTGTGATTTTTTATTCCCTCTCCCTGCGCAATTTTATTCCTTCTCCCTGTGATATTTTATTTCCTTCTCCCTGTGACATTTTATTCCCACTCCCTTTGACATTTTATTCCCATCTCCTAGTGACATTTTATTCCCCTCTCACTGTGACATTTCATTCCCTCTCCCTGTGACGTTTTATTCCCTTCTCCCTGTGTCATTTTATTCCCTTCTCCCTCTGTCATTTTCTTCCCTTCTCCGTGTGACATTTCATTCCCTCACACTGTGACATTTTATTCCCTCTTCCTGTGACATTTTATTCTCTTCTCCCTGTGACATTTTATTCCCTTCTCCCGGTGACATTTTATTCCCTCTCCCTGTGATTTTTTATTCTTTCTCCCTGCGAAATTTTTTTCCATCTCCCTGTGACATTTTATTCCCTCTCCCTGTGACATTTCATTCCCTCTCCCTGTGACATTTTATTCCCTCATCCTGTGACATTTTATTCCCTTCTCCCTGTGACATTCCATTTCATTCTCCCTGTGACATTTCATTCCCACTCCCTGTGACATTTTATATCCTCTTCCTGTGAAATTTTATTCCCTTCTCCCTGTGACATTTTATTCCCTTCTCCCTGTGACAATTTATTCCCTTCTCCCTGTGACATTTCATTCCCTCTCCCTGTGACATTTCATTCCCTCCCCCTTTGACATTTCATTCTCTATCCCCGTGACATTTTATTCCCTATCGCTGTTAAATATTATTCCCTCTTCCTGTGACTTTTTATTCCCTTCTCCCTGTGACATTTAATTCCCTCTCGCTGTGATTTTTTATTCCCTCTCCCTGTGAAATTTTATTCCTTCTCCCTGTGATATTTTATTTCCTTCTCCCTGTGACATTTTATTCCCACTCCCTTTGACATTTTATTCCCATCTCCTAGTGACATTTTATTCCCTTCTCACTGTGACATTTCATTCCCTCTCCCTGTGACGTTTTATTCCCTCTTCCTGTGACATTTTATTTCCTTCTCCCTCTGACATTTTATTCCCGCTCCCTGTGACATTTTATTCCCTTCTCCCTCTGACATTTTATTCCCACTCCCTGTGACATTTTATTCCTTCTCCCTGTGACATTTTATTCCCTTCTCCCTGTGACATTTCATTCCCTCTCCTTTTGACATTTCATTCCCTCCCCCTTTGACATTTCATTCCCTCTCCCTGTGACATTTCATTCCCTCCACCATTGACATTTCATTCCCTTCTGCCTGTGACATTTTATTCCTTCTCCCTGTGACATTTCATTCACTCCCCCTGAGACATTTCTTTCCCTTCTCATTGTGACATTTATTCGCTTCTCCCTGTGACATTTTATTCCCTCTCCCTGTGACATTTTATTCCTTCTCCCTGTGACATTTTATTCCCTCTCCCAGTGAAATTTTATTCCCTCTCCCCGTGACAATTTATTCCCTCTCCCTGTGAAATTTTATTCCCTCTTCCTGTGACTTTTTATTCCCTTCTCCCTGTGACATTTTATTCCCACTCCCTTTGATTTTTTATTCCCTCTCCCTGTGAAATTTTATTCCTTTTCCCTGTGATAATTTATTTCCCTCTCCCTGTGACATTTTATTACCTTCCCCCTGTGACATTTTATTCCCTTCTCCATGTGACATTTCATTCCTTCTCCCTGTGACATTTTATTCCCTTCTCCATGTGACATTTCATTCCTTCTCCCTGTGAAATTTTATTCCCTTCTCCCTGTGACATTTTATTCCCTTCTCCCAGTGACATTTTATTCCCTTCTGCCTGTGTCATTTTATTTCCTTCTCACTGTTACATTTTTTCCCTTCTTCCTGAGACCTTTTATTCCCTTCTCCCTGTGACATTTCATTCCCTCTCCATGTGACATTTTATTCCCTTCATCCTGTGACATTTTATTTCCTTCTCCCTGTGACTTTTTATTCCCTCCCCATGTGACATTTAATTCCCTTCTCCCTGTGACATTTTATTCCCTTCTCCCTCTGACATTTTAATCCCTTCTCCCTGTGACATTTTATTCCCTTCTCCCTGTGACATTTTATTCCCTTCTCCCAGTAACATTTTATTCCCTTCTGCCTGTGTCATTTTATTTCCTTCTCACTGTTACATTTTTTCCCTTCTTCCTGAGACCTTTTATTCCCTTCTCCCTGTGACATTTTATTCCCTCTCCATGTGACATTTTATTCCCTTCATCCTGTGACATTTTATTTCCTTCTCCCTGTGACTTTTTATTCCCTCTCCATGTGACATTTAATTCCCTTCTCCCTGTGACATTTTATTCCCTTCTCCCTCTGACATTTTAATCCCTTCTCCCTGTGACATTTTATTCCCTCTCCCTGTGACATTTTATTCCTATTCCCTGTGACATTTTATTCCCTTCTCCCTGTGACTTTTTATTCCCTCTCCCTGTGACATTTCTTTCCCTTCTCCCTGTGACATTTCATTCCCTCCCCCTGTGGCATTTCATTCCCTTTCCCTGTGACATTTCATTCACTAACCCTGTGACATTTTATTCCCTCTTCCTGTGACATTTTATTCCCTTCTCCCTGTGACATTTTATTTCCTTCTCCCGGTGACATTTTATTCCCTCTCCCTGTGATTTTTTATTCTTTCTCTCTGTGAAATTTTTTTCCATCTCCCTGTGACATTTTATTCCCTCTCCCTGTGACATTTCATTCCCTCTCCCTGTGACATTTTATTCCCTCTTCCTGTGACATTTTATTCCCTTCTCCCTGTGACATTCCATTTCATTCTCCCTGTGACATTTCATTCCCACTCCCTGTGACATTTTATATCCTCTTCCTTTGACATTTTATTCCCTTCTCCCTGTGACATTTTATTCCCTTCTCCCTGTGACATTTCATTCCTTCACCCTGTGACATTTTATTCTCTCGCCCTGTGACATTTTATTCCCTTCTCCCTGTGACATTTTATTCCCTCTTCCTGTAACATTTTATTCCCTTCTCCCTGTGACATTTTATTCCCTTCTCCCTGTGAGATCTTATTCCCTCTCCCTGTGACATTTTATTCCCCCTCCCTGTGACAGTTTATTCCCTTCTCCCTGTGACATTTTATTCCCTTCTCCCTGTGACATTTTATTCCCTTCTCCCTGTGAGATCTTATTCCCTCTCCCTGTGACATTGTATTCCCATCTCCCTGTGACATTTTATTCCCTTCTCCCTGTGAGATCTTATTCCCTCTCCCTGTGACATTGTATTCCCTTCTCCCTGTGACATTTTATACCCTTCTCCCTGTGACATTTCATTCCCTCTCCCTGTGACATTTCATTCCCTCCCCCTTTGACATTTCATTCTCTATCCCCGTGATATTTTATTCCCTCTCGCTGTT